>NW_028141170.1:11115455-11178574 GCF_030444845.1 Prenolepis imparis
AAGCAGTGGTATCAACGCAGAGTACTTATCGGTGTACTCGATATCGGAGCCAACGTGCGTAACACAGGATATTACCTTCCTCCTTTCCGTCGTCGATGTCATACAGAATTGTGCGCGCAATTAAATACTGTTGCGCATGCGCGAGCATTTTTTCCCTTTTTCTTCCTCTTTTTTTACGTAACGTATAAGTATCGAGCGTGAATCTGATTAAAATGTAGATATCTAAAAAGGCGCATTTTTTACACGGGAGATGCTTGCATTGTAATCCAAGTTTTTAACAGTTAACTATTGAATTAATTTTTCAGTAGTTAATTAAATAGTTAATTTTTTCATTAGTTAACTGTTAAAAGAAATTCAAGAAACCTTACATATTTTGATTTTTTCAGAAATACTTTAAAAAAATATATATATAAGCAGTGGTATCAACGCAGAGTACTCAGTTTGTTATAAGTATCGCAGGATTGCTTTTATTCTCGGGAAACTTTTGTAGAATAGGGCAGAGATATATATTTTCTCCTTCGCGCTTTTTCCGCGCTATCTTTCTCGTTCTCTAATTGCACGTTGTCTCGATAGGGAAGCTTTCCGCTCTTTGATTAATTGCTTGATTGTTGGTAGTCGCGGATTCCAGGACGAGGCGGCCGGTTAATTGGTTCCGAGTCGTTCTACAATCTTACAATGTTACTACCAGCAACGCGTTTTACATCGCGCACTTTGCAGACTACAGAGAGAGAGAAAGATGATAGGCGACAGCCGCGACAAGATTCATCGTGTTATGCCGCGGCGCGAATTAAAGAGATCTCTCTCCTCGGCCAGAACTCCTCGGCGCTCTGTAATTATTACCGTTCGATTAATCCTCGCGCCATCGCTTCTAATTGCGGATCCCGCGCAACAGACCGGGGGACACATAAAGCGCGATGTGCGGACGCGTTTAGATTAGCGATGGGACTACAAGTTTCTTACAAGTAGGTTCCAATTGATTTGCATGGTTTCGAACTCTTTGATTATTTTCAAAAAAAGAAAAGAATACTTCCAAGTAGACTCGAACCTGGACGAGATAGATCCCAGACAGCACCATGTCCAAAATTGGGATCTAAGACATCTTTAAGAAGTCTTTAAGACATCTTTAAGAAATCCTATGTTATGATCGTCTTAAAGACGTCTTATATGCCCCGATTTTGGTGCTGTTTAGAGTTCGAACTCTTTATAAGTACCTCGAAAAACAAGAGCAGTATACATTCCAATCTGGATCAAGTATGTTCGAATCTTTTATATTTATACTTATGAGATATGCGTACGCAGGGTGTAACTGAAAAAAACATATATGGAGCACAGATTCTCTGGTCAATTTGGAGACAATTTTTGTTTAGCGAAAATGTTGAGGGAGATCATCATATATTGTATATTCCCAATTTTTGCCATCATGTATCTTCATCTAACTAAGTCTTAAATTAAAATTCTATCAAAGTAAACTCTACCTGAAATTAACTGAAGAATGTAGTTTTGTTAATATTTTTAACTCCACAATAGGTATTACTATTATATACATAAAGAAAGGAAACGATAGAAACACGCCTATTTTGCGTACAAAGGATTTTCGGAGCCATATTTTTGAAGAGGAGGATGCAATCGTAACAGGGAAAGACGATAACGTTGAGAGAACAAAGTTCTGCTGATGGAACCAGGTCTAACCAGACGCTATCGCGTTACTTTTCGGTTCGCTGCGCGACCCTGACGAAATACACATCCTGCGTATCTCACGCGATTACGTTATCGACGATGTAGCATCGGCGTATCGCGGCCGGGAATCGACGATGAAGCGAAGGGAGGGATGAATTCGCGCATTCGATTCCGATAGTAACGAGGAATAGGCGGCCGGGTATCCCTTTGAACTGACATTATGGCAGAGAGATGTGGATGTGTAGATTTACCAACAGTAGAGTAAATGTGTACGCGAAGGGGTAGATGAATGGGTCGTCTTCTCTATCGGAGTCGATGACCAAGTCATCGTCGACCGCATTCAATTGTTCGCGAACCGCGAATGGACGTTTATAGAGTTCGGTAGTCGGAGAGAGAGAGAGAGAGAGAGAGAGAGAGAGAGAGAGAGAGAGAGAGAGAGAGAGAGAGAGAGAGAGAGAGAGAGAGAGAGAGAGAGAGAGAAGAGAGCCCTATCGATCGTATCGTATCGATAGAACGAGGGAGAACCCTCACGGGAACCCTCTCGGGAATCCTCTCCTCCCTCTCTCCGTGCAAAATAACATGTATATATATATATATATATATATATATATACATATATATATATCACGAAATAGTATAGTACGTAGGTGCTCCGGTTGATTTAGCCTGACGGCTTAGCAAGATCCGCACAAGCTACCTTTATCTGCCTCTCCCTCTCCTCTCTCTCTCTCTCTCTCTCTCTCTCTCTCTCTCTCTCTCTCTCTCTCTCTCTTCCTCTTCGCGACGAGTTATCGAAGAGCGGAAGCACCGATCGATAAGTTCGCCGATATATCTTTTAGAATACCACGAGAGGAGCCTCGTGCACTTTATAGTCGGCGAGAAATTGCACAGCTTGCACGAGTCGCCGGAAATTTCGTCGTGACGAGCGCTAATATCGAGACGATAAGATGGTACGTAAGAGAGCGTTTTTTTTTATTTATTATTTTGTGAATTTTTTTACTCTATCCGACATTTATATTATTCGCCGAATAACGGGGAACCTCTCTCTCCGCGAATTTCTCGTGGAAACAGAGAGAAGAAGATTCTCGTGAGAAGACAAGTTTCATCTCATTCGACCATCTCATTCGATTCGCGGGGAAACGTATGCACGGATGCATTCTCAATATGCACTTGGACGATCCGCGGAGCTTGTAGCATCCAGTGGGGTGCAGGTGGGCGCACATGCCACGATCCGTGTGTCGTGATAGCACACGATCGGGTCTCCGTTTCTCTATCTCTCGACAACTTAATTCCGGTTACGAGCGAGCCGTCTGGTAGATGCTGCCCGCATACGATCCTTTAGAACGAGAGAAAGACGAAGAAGGAAGAGTCAGAGTACGAGATAATAATGTACCGGGGAGGTCGATCTAATGCTTGCAATTGTTAGGATTTTTTATTAACATTTTTTTCTTATACAATCACATGTTTTGTTCTATCGATATTTATTTATACTATTTAGCAGTAATATTAATTTTATTAAAATAATATTAATATATAGAGTGTTTCCTAAGTAAATACAAAAAAATCGAAAAGGATATTCTTTGGTTCATTTTATGAAGAAAAGATTCTATAAACATATGCCCTAAACTGCTTTGTTTTCAAGATACAAAATGTCAAAGTTGTGAAAAAAAATATAAAATTTTTGAAAAACGTTTCGAGATATTTTATTCAAATTGGATACACTTACATGTGATATTAAGAACTATTCCAGTATTGAAACATTTTTAAATGCAAAAAGGGTCGTATGGATAATCATATTACGTTTTTTTTTTCATGAAAAAATGGTACGCCACTTTCTTTTCCAAGTTTACAATTTTAAAAAAATCCCAAACTAAAACACTACAAAAATTGTTTCTTGTATGTTTTTTTTAAACGATGGACCGTTTTCAATTAAGTTAAGTTAAAGTAAAAAATTAAAATTAAAAACTAAAAACAATAAAAACTGTTAATTAAAAGCTGATAATCGTATGTATGAATAAGTCACTTGCTTTATTTGTTTGATATTTCGAAGATTCGAAATTCGATGTGCCTAGTCTGTCTATCTTTATTTCAATCCTATTTTTCATACTTTTTTTCACAACTTTGACATTTTGCATTTTGTAAACAAACAGTTCAGAGCATGTGTTATTGTATAGTACCTTTTCTTTATAAAATTTAAGGCAAGGAATATCTCCATCAATTTTTTGTACTTACTTAGGAAACACCCTGTATATTAATATATATTAATATTATATATATATTTAATAGCTTAAAGATTTCATATAAATTTTTAGGATATTTTCTTATATATATAACAAAATTTTTTTACTCTATTAACATTTTTTTATTTATATGATCTTCTAAAACGGAAAACAAAGAAGGATTAAATCAAATTATATGAGATAAATAATATCCCAGGAAGATCGATGCTTGCAATCGATGCTTGTTAGGATTTTTTATTAACAATAATTTTTCTTTCTACAATCACACACATTTTGCTCTATTAATATTTCTTAATATTATCTCTAAGATTTTATATAATATTTTTAGATTTTTTTATAACGAAATTTTTACTAACATTTTTTATTGAATCAACAAAATGTTAGGTTGACGGCCGGAGAATCAAACGTTTTCGATTTTTCCGCGATACAATTTGTACTTTGCCGCTTCGTTTGGCATCGTCATAGCCATTCTACTCCATTTTATCGCGATATCTCGCACGACGGAGCACCGGAGTTTTGAAAAATTCAAGACACACAGCACAAAGTATAGAGAGACGTACATACGCGCACTTTCCGACTGGATGCGCTCGCTCGTTTCTGTCACGCGCGAGATGAAAAACCGGAAGCCGTCGTCGAAAGGATAAAGAAACGGCTGCGACGACGTACGTACGTACATACCTACATAAGTACAAAGGGAAAACATATCGAGGAAGAGGAGGCGGCACTCTTTTCTTGTACCGCTCATAGATTAAAAATCGCAAACTTTTCACGTCGCATCACACGTTATATAAAGTCATCCCCCCGCGAGAAGTAAACTTCTCGCGAAAACTTTTGGGCTTCTCGCCCAGTTTTCGTCAAACTACGTGCGTCGCAGTCCGAGCGAGACGAAGTTTGGATCGACTTGAAATTTTCACGGCAGTTTTACTACATTTTGTTCGGCTTTCGCGGCGCGAAGCCGCGCATAAACGTATAAGGGGGCGTGCGTTTTCCGTTCATATTATATGTCTAGGCGACGAAAGTCTCAAAACTTTGTAACTTGTAATTCGGAGACCATTCTGTCGAAAGTAACGTGAGATTTAAAAAATTTTTAATTTTGTAAATATATTCAATATTTAATATTTTTTGAATATTATTTTAATTTTTTAAATATTTAATATTTAATATTTTTTGAATATTTTATTTTAATTTTTTTAATATTATATTTAATATGTAATATTTAATTTTTTAATTTTTATTTTTTATAATTTTATTTTTATAATTTGATATTTAATTTAAAAAATTTTTCTTTTAATAATTTATTTAATATTTTTTTAATTAAAAAAATGGTTGGTTTCTGCGTTTCTTGTGCTTTCTTTTGAAAGTATATATGCATATTTATATTGTATTTATATGAGAAATCTCAGATGTAAAATATATAGTAGATCTTTCTCTGCCGCGTCAATATTTAACATTAATATGTCTACGTAATCTTTTCTCGCGGGCTATCGTTAAATTTCTACGAGAGAATCGCACGATTATATTCTTGAAATTCACATACGCGTTATCGGCATTCTGTGCTTTCTTATCTCGATTAATTTGTACCGAAAAAGAAAGAGAGGAAAAATACGAGACCCCAGGATACGACAACTTACCCTTATCTCGTGTGAAACCGCGTGCTTAAAGCGTTTCGAGTTAATCAGCTGACTGACCGATCGGCTGTTCTGAAGCGGCGAGTTGCGTTTGTAAATAAAAAAAAAGAATTAAAAAAACCAGGAACGTATCTACTAAAAATGCGAAAATAAATAAAGCAAATATAATATTCTTTCTATTTTCAGCATAGAGAGAGAAGAAAAAATAAGATTAAAAGGAATTTTTGTGTTATTAGCTTATTTAAATTTTAACGCAATTTTTTAAAAGCTTGTAACAATTTGCCTTTTTTTAACACAATCTTCTATATTAAAAACTGGACACTGTTCATATTCTTGATATTTATTTTAAAATGTTTATCATAGTAATATCAAGCCATAAAAATTTTAATACAGAAGAAGAAAATATGATATTAATATGTATAAGTAAAAAAGAGAAGAATGAAAAAGCGAGAGGGGCTCAAAAATTCCAACTACGCTATTGGATGATACAAACGAGCAACGATACGAAAAGACAGCAGGAATTTTCGCCATTCCGAGATTCCCTTTATTTTCTCCAGAAGTGAATGAGGATTGAAAGAGATAAGGAGATAGTCGACGAAGACAGAAACATTGTGTCGCTTCTCTTGTCACAGAATGTGTACAAATCGTCAGGCGTATTTTAGCCGTCGACCCTGCATGTGCAGTGATAAAAATCGCGAATCGTATATATCACGCACACGAATTCTTTGTAAATTCAGCCTTTTTTCTATAAAAAAAGAAATTGGCTTTTATAAAATGCGCCGTTCTTCACAAAGATTCAACGCTTAAAAACAAGGCTGATTTTACAAAGAGCCTGCGCAACATATATAATATTCATATGTTACAAAAGGGGCAATATATAACAATAGACAGCAGACACACACACACAAACGGATATCACGCGCTCTAAAGAAATATCGGATTTTCTATTTGTGTGTATCCCATTTCACGATTACGATTTAATTGATCGACTAAATTGAGTTTACGTTTAAAATCGGCCAGAATCCAATTAATGTCTGTCTCTCAGTGTCCAAATGAATTACACGCGATTATTCGATCTTTCTCTCTCTCTTCTTCTTTCTCTCTGTCTCGATTCTCGTCTCTCGGCGATTTTGATGTATTAATTTAAACATGAGCCAATAATAAAGGGTACGGGCTAACTATAAGTTAAGCTTTATGCGGAGAAGCAAAAAGCCGCGATATAAGTAAATTGATGCGAAAATGATATAGGGCAAAGGAAGCATGTCGAGACATATTAGCGATAATTTTTTTATAAAAAAAATTGAAGGATTTTTCGATTTTATTGGAGACGAGAAACTTTTTTTCGACAGAGAACTCTCTCTCGCATTGATTATTTCTGTGATCCAATAACTTTGTAATAAGAGTTTCAAAATTTTCTTGAAATGATTACAAATTGCTAACGCTATCTTTTACATGAAGAAGATTCAGGAATAGATCTGGGTCTGCGAATTTCTCCGCAGTTAATATCCAATTCCTTCATAATCGTCCAATCTGCGGATATGTGTACAAACTCGAATACGCGATCCGCAGACACGCGCTCAGGAACCATGAAGTGTCTTCTCTCCCTCCTTCTCGTATAACTTTCGGTTGACGAAACCGCAACGTGCTTCTGGCATTTCCGTTCACGTGCTGTCTGTCTGTCAACAATCTCGGAAATTACGACCTAGATGTGGCGACACGAATAATGATAGTATCAACACACTGATCCGGGAAATATCTGATATACAAATATTTTAAGTATACATATTAGAAGTTATATTACATTTACATTATTATACATTATTTACATTAAAGAAACTTTTTGTTTAATTAAATTAATAAAAAAAAAATTAAAAATTGTAAAACTCATCTTGAAAATTTTAAATTTGAAAAGTCGAGACAGAGAAATATAATAAATTAATTTTTTTTACATCTAGTGCACACGTTCCTACGATTTATGTTACACTTGGTGATGCACTTGCGGTATGAATGATTGGAATTGTTCCCGGTATTTTCGTGAAAATGAATGTGTTCCGGTGGTCGACATTCAATCCTGCACTCGGCGGCCTTAAATCAAAGGCAAGATATTCCGCGAATAATTCGTTCCCAAAACTTCATCCACCAAAAGAGGTACAGTAATTCGTCGGTCGTGATTTACGTTCATGCGCCATCTTCCGATTCAATTCCCGTCAATGGACCCCTTTCTCTGCTTAACTTTCGATATTTTATTTTGTTTTATTCATCATTATGTGAGATAATGTCATTTAATCAATCGATACTTGTTGCTTCGTACACCATTTTATCAACATGTGTTTTTATTTACACGTAATAGAAAAACTTTCAAGGATCTTACGTTTAAGAAGAGATTTTATTCAAAAATATTCAAAGCTATTTCTAAGATCGGAACAAAACTAAAATTTCTTATAAAAATGCTCTGCCTCTTCTCGTGGATCTCCATCCCGAAAAATTCTAACTCTAACCCTAACCCAAATCTAATTTCAGTTTTAAAATTAAAATTGCATGGTCTTTTCAGCATGACGAGATCTACCTTCACAAAAATCCACATGGATTTGCAACTATCCACATCTAAAAGCACCAAACGATAGGGATGGACCTCGTTTCGTGTGCAAAGTTGCAAACCCATGTGGAAATTTGCAAATATGGACCTTGTCGCGCTGAAAGCACCAGGCAACTTTAATTTCAAAACTGAAATTAAGTTTGGATTAGGTTGTAGTTTTTCGGAGTGCAAAGGGAGAGACATTTAATAAATCATTGAAATTATATCGTATGGTATATTTAAAAACACTTTTGTGTTAACTACTTTTAAATAAACTTAACTTTAATAAATTTTTGAATAAACAAACAATCAACAGCTAAACCTTTTAAATATTCAGGATCATGACCTTGACAATATATGTCAAGGTCAACGTCATTCGTGTAGTTGCCCATTTTACATAATTATATTCTTTTTTGTTAACAACTTTTGAATAAACATCGACTGACAACTTCTGTTATTCAGGGTCATGACCTTGACAACATATGTCAAGGTCAACGTCATCCGTGAGGTTACTCACTTTATGTATAATTACCAATATAATTTTAAAATTTATTATAAAAATATAATTCTAATAAAATTTATGAAAATATAATATAAAAATATAATTATAAAATTCTTTCTTACATAACAGAAAGCAAGAAGAACCGCAGAAGCTTCTCGTTTCGACCAATTATATGGTTCTTATTATTTCGCAAATAATAAGAATTTTTTTTCTAAAATGTGGATCGCTCTCGATCCGGTTTTTCAACATTTCCCTTGACATGCACCTACACGAGTGAGAAAGAGAGAGAGGGAAAGGGAAAAGGGAGAGATTGCGGTCGATAGGGGCGAGAGCGGCCGTAGCCGGCTGAATGCCAATTATCTGATCCCGCGTATTGGCCGGCATGTAGGTACCTGTACGCTATTTGGATGCAGTACGTATACGCAGGAGCAATATCCAGATGATTATCGTGTAGCCGACGTGGCGTAATCTCCGGACCGGATCACGAGGAGCGTGCTATTATGCGCCCGTGGCAACGCGCCGATTTCGGGGAAGGATTTCTCTCTCTCTTTCTTTCTTTTCCTCTTCCCTCTCTGTCCGTGTTTCTCGGCACGGTATATCGGTTACACTTTATTAACGCGCGGGAAAGTCGGGTAGGTAGCAGAACGAGGAGGATTCGCCCCGGTAACGCACACGTTGCGATCCTCTTCGAGGGATCTTCGGACTTGTAATCGCGCTAATAATATACCGCCACTGCGACAGGCCTGATTTTCTCGAGATAATTGCGCAAACTGCTTTAATCTCGAAAGGTATCGGATTTAATTTAAATTTAAAACGGATGCGAATCTCTTTTTTTTTTGTATTTCATTGCGTTGTATATTTAGAGCTTATTTTATAATTTAACAGTTACTTGTGGTTCTCTTCGTTAAAATGTGCTTAATGGGCATTTTGTTAAAAATACCACATGAAATACATGATTATATGTATTTAACTTTTTTTCATTCTTATATTATTTGTATAAGTATATATACACAGAAAGAGAAGGAGAGGGAGGAGGAGAGAGGTAAAATTCTGTAATTGATGAATTGAGAAAGAGTAATAATTTTCTACATACAAAAATAAATAAAATACGTAGAGTAAATTTCTTATTAATTTCACAATTTTTAAAACCGCCTAATTTTTTCTCGAAACTTTCACGTGTATACATATTTTATATATATTTTTAATAATTAAAATTAAATTTTATAACATATTAAAAAATTTCTATATATACAAAAATAAGTAAAATACATAGAATAAATTCCTTATTAATTTTTCAGTTTTTGAAACCGCGTAATTTTTTTGCGAAACTTGTTATTAAGTGTATTAAAATTTATTATAAAGTATATACAAATTTATAATATATTTTTAATAATTAATAAATTTTATGTTAAATTTTTCAATCGTGAACATTATATTATTTAAGTATTATTTAATAAAAGTTTTCACCTATTATCTATAAAAATATCTATTATTTATAAAAAATTTTTTATATAATTAATAATTTTAATAATAATTAATAATTTTTAGTAATTAGAGAAAAATGATTCATAAATTGAAATTTAAACTGGACTAAACGTTCCCTATCGTGCTCTTTACATTCAATCATTTAAATCCACTATAAATCCTATTAGACTAGAATTAAGTTAACTTAGACAGACTCTCGAAAGAGCCTTAACAGCGAGAGTTTCGCGTAGAGAACGTAAGATTAAATCGAATCCCGTGAACACAGTAGTAGAGTAACGTAACGAAAGGGCATCGCGCGACGACGGCCTTTTGAATGGTATCCTCTCTATTGTGTCAAAGTGGTCGCCGGTACTTAACTCAAGTTCGCCCACTCGTAAAGTAAAATAAAGCCCCGACGAGAACCGAGGGAGGGAGGGAGAATCGACAATGTAATCGCATTGCGATCAGGTGATCGGAGGTCCGTCATCGCTTACAACTTCCCGTTAACCGGAACAAGATCGGAATTGAGGCAAAATCGTGTGCACACACATACAAGAGGAAAAAAAAAGAGAGAAAGATAAAAGAGAGAGAGTGATTCAAACAAAAGGCAAGTTTCTCGCAGCTTCTTCTCCGTTTCATCTTGCTTCTACAATGTAGAAGGAGAAAGATCAATCTTTCTCTCTCTCTCTCTCTCTTTTGACCGAAACTTTTCACATAAAATACTACAACTTCTTCGAGAAGAGCCTTTAATTAAACGTTATCGTCCGCCACCGAGAGAGGATCGAACGATTTACGGAAGACGGGAAGTAAAGGGGTTGAACGTTTAATTTACAGAAAGTTTACTTCGTGAATAGGAATTACGTAGTTGACTTTTGTTTAATTTCATCGCTATGCGCGAGAAATCTCATTACAAGTTGCTCGTTGTATTTTCTTTTGCGTCATCGAGAAGCTCCGAAAATATTGAATATCGAATCTAAATTGTATACATACATGAAAAATATGTACAATTAATTTAGCGATAGACTCCTTGAGAAGAGATTCGTCAAAGTTGAAAAAAGTTGGGATGCTGAACAAACGTAATTATATACATAGGTGACTAAATTTGCATAATTTTCTCTTACCTCTATGTAATATGTAGTAATGCTTTTCGCTTTCTATTCTAGAAGCGAAATTTTATTTTGTTTTATTACGGGGAAAAATTCTTTGGAAAAATATAGAGCTATTCCAACCCTGATTCACATTTGAGTAAAACTATTATAGGAGTTATAATACAATTTTGTTATGTAGTTGAATTTACTTTGCCTGGAATTTAATTATCCGAGTTATCCAAAGTATTCAGCGCGTTTATGTCGCAATTAAATGCTATAATACAACTAACCATTTGCCGTGTGTAGTTTCGAATAAACCGGTGGCGCAAAGTGTGACATCTAATTTCAGTAACCGTGGCGAACGTGGAAAATTTAATTAACCGTGGCAGCTAAAATATTTCACGAATGTAAGATACAAAAATAAATGTATATACATAATATTAATTAAATAAAGTCAAATTATTTATATAAAATCAAAATAATGACATAAATACTTCAATTTCTTTCGCAATCTTTGTAAGAGAATAACAATAAAAGCGATAATTTAGAGTAGCATGATTGAAATGTAAAGAGTAAAATATTAATCTTTTTGTTACAATTATATGCGCAATATATACTATAGGATATAAACGCCAGTTGTAATCTTGGCATTTAGCACACCTTGGACTATGCGATTAATTGCGTGCTCTCCAAAGCAGTCGCCATGAATATTACGTCCGTATATTCCCGTATGTGTAAGTGTACGTAGAGAGAGAGGAGGAGGTAAACGTTGGGTTAAGCACGGCGCGTCAATACAATGTAACGGCCGCGGCGTTTGTTGCTTACATGCTTGTGCATTGCAGCCGGATGCAATTAATTCGGCCGTCTGCGATTGAATGCACGAATTACACGTTTCGCTACATTTGTCGCGGGACGAGACCGATACGAGAATACGCGAATCTCCGAAGGAGAGGCGAAACACGACGCATTCGCGAGCAAATTGATTTACGGCCATTAACAACGCGAATATAATACGCATCGCTTTCTTTACGCTCCTTTGATCGTCAATTCATTTGCATTATACATATATTATTGGATTATTATATATTGCATTATATATTTTATTTTTTTATTGGACATAATATATTGCATTAGATATTATTGGATTATTATATACCGTTGCATCACATATTTTATTTTTTTTTATTGGATATACCAGGTGTCCCATTTTAAAGGACCCACTCAAATATCTCATTGTCAGAAACACTGCGTTAAATCGAAAAATATTTCCTACAAAAGTTGTAGGGTTTCGAGGGGAACATAACATAGTAATATTCATTTGACCTTGGGCGGCGTCTCCAAGGTTAGTGAAGGTTAACCTTAAGTGAAGATGAGAATGAATTTTGAAGAAAATAAAAAAATGCTTCAGATAAAAGTTGTTCAAATTAATTAGTAGAAAAAGATGTTATAATAAAAAATATGGGTTTCCATTTAAAAAATTTATTCTCACCTTCACTTGACCTTGGAGACGCCGCCCAAGGTCAATATGAATATTACTATGTTATGTCCCCCTCGAAACCCTACAACTTTTGTAGGAAACATTTTTTTATTTAACGCAGTGTTTCTGAGATATTTGAGTGGGTCCTTTAAAATGGGACACCCGGTATTATATAATATTATTTTTTGATTATTATATTTTATTGGGTATATTGCATTATTTAATTTGCATTACATATTGAATTATTTCATATATTATTGCATTATTTACTTTATTTACATTATCTTACTATATGTTATTGCATTATAAATTTTTTTATTGGATATATTATACAGGGTGTTTTAAAAGTCCTACAACAATCTCGAAAATAAAGGCTTTTGAAAAAAATGTTTCAAATAAAAGTTTTAAGGCTTTAAGTGATGCAATAAATAATGTTAGTGTGACTATAAAAGCATTGTTAAGGCCACGTAAAATTTACTTTGAAATTTTTTAAATGAAAACTATTTTTGACTGCACATTCTTATAGTTTATCTCGAGAGTTTTTCAAAAACTATAATAAAGTATTTTTTCATTCAGTGCTTTTCGAATTATAATGCTTGAAGTTTACAGTATTTTGATATAAAATACAAAATATCTTGTAAAATTATTTAGTTTTCGATAATCTTACCTTAATACTTTTATGCATAAAATAATTAGACAAATCAATTGATGTAAAGAAAACGCATAGTTATTTTTAAGAAAATATATTACAATTTGCAACATATTTTTTTCTTAAAAATAATTATGCGTTTTCTTTACACCAATTGATTGGTCTCATTATTCTGTGCATAAAAGTATTAAGGTAAGATTACCCCGAAAATTAAATGTTTTACAAGATATTTTGTATTTTATGTCAAAAAATACTGTATCTTTTAAGCTTCATAATTCGAAAAATACTTAACGGAAAAAAACTTTATTATAATGTTTTGAAAAGCTTTTAAGGTAAGCTATATGAATGTATAATCAAAATAAAGATTTTCATTTAAAAATTTCAAAGTGAATTTTACGTGGTCTTAACAATGCTTGTTTGTTAAGATCACGTAATTTGTACACTAATATTAAGACCACGTAATTTGTACACTAATATTACTACTTAATGCACTATTTAAAACCTTATAACTTTTATTTGAAACATTTTTCTAAAAAAGTCTTTGTTTTCGAGATATTTAACTGTTGCAGAACTTTTGGGACACCCTGTATATTATTGCATTATATATTTTATTTGCATTATATATTATTGGATTATTATATATTATTGCATTGTATATTTCATTGCATTATACAATATATTATTAATATAGTATTATATATTAATAATATATATAAATATATATATTTTACATATAAAATATAGTAAATTTTACATGTAAAATATACAGGGTGAGTTTTTTAACTTGAGACTGCAAAATATTTAGAAAAACTAAGCATTGTACGCAAAAAATGTTCCAAATAAACTTTCAATAGTTTCAAGGGTGCAATTCTATTCCGCAGAAATTAGAATCTGCAATAAAAAGTAGGGGTTCCCATTTAAGATTTCAAAGTTACCCCCAGTCCCACCCCCTAGGGGGGGCGGAAGGGGGCTAATTTCTGCGGAATAGAATTGCACCCTCGAAACTATTGAAAGTTTATTTGGAACATTTTTTCGTACAATGCTTAGTTTTCCAGATATTTTGCAGTCTCAAGTTAAAAAACTCACCCTGTATATATGTATAATAATAATAAATATAGGTACAATTAGATATACACGGAACACTTGGTGTGTCAGAAGTCAGAATCGAGAAAATCAATCGACGCAGCATAGCGTTGTGGTGTGGTATTAGGTATTACACATACATATATATGTATATGAGATGGACATTTTTTTTACATAAGAAAGTCGTGACCGCAGCGCCCTCTCCACAAAAATGCGCGGCGATGAATTAGTTGGCGCAGTAGAGTCACTTTTTCGCTGGAGAACTCGTTTCCACAATTCACGCGATATTTACGGATCGAGAAAAGTTTTGCATCTAGCGAATTGACGCCGAAAGTGCCGAATCGTGTAGCGAATCGTCACGCGACGGTGATTAAATCGACGCAGGACTGTATTAATATATCGGAAATTCGGAAGATTAGATCGCGCGCGCGATTGCAAATGTCAAAGCAACTTGAAGTTGTCGCGCTCTCTCATTATTAGTCATCGCGTCGCCACTCGGGCAAGGTGTCTCCCGTGTTTCCCGTGAAAATTTATTCGCATATGCGCGAATAAATGTGGAAAGTGCCGAATAAAGTATGGCGCGATCGTCGTACAGTGTTAATTAATGTCAATATATAGTGTATTTGAGCATCGGAAGTTGTTGAGCGTCGAAATCGTCGCTGCAATGATTGATCGAATATTCGATTTGACTGGTGAGCAAACTCCGCCATTATTATTTCGCCTCTTTTTGTCAATTTTATTCTAAATTTTAATCAATTAAATTTTGTTCTAAATTTTAATCAATTAAATTTTGTTCTAAATTTTAATCAATTTTACTGTTAAATTTTATTATTAGTGAAAATAATTAGAAACATATATGTATATACGCGCGATTGTGTTTATAAAGACGTGAATAATCGCGTGTGCAATAATCTTACAACACATAACATAAGGGTCAGACGCAAACATCTGACGTAAACATCTGACGCTCGCGTGTTTAACTTTCGAGCAATCATTGTAAGTGCGTGATCTATGCCTTAGTTTCATCGCGATGTTTCGACAGTCGAGACAAGTGAATCGCGCGGGAAAATTATAATATCGGGATTGCCGAATCAGCTGATCGTGCGAGTGTTTTCACGTTATGTTCCTTCTCTTACTTTTTACGAAATAAATTCCGATTTTCGAAAATGTCGAATGTAATCGTGCGTGATTATATAATAATTATATAATATCATAATTTATATATATATATATATATATATATATATATATATATCCATGAGTCGTATAAAGTTGTCGAGTCACGAGTGTGTTTCTAAGGATTATCATTCTCCGTAATCATCCCAAATCACTGAGTACGTCGTATAGATCATCGCTGCATCGTCTTAATTAAGGTTAGCATTATATTAAGTTGTCTGATGAGAAATCTCAAGAAAGTCGAGAGAAAATATATATAATATTTTAAAATATATTTAATTTTTATTATTATAAAATATTTCTATCTGCACTTTGGAAAATGTTAAAAATATTATTTGATAGTGTAAAATTATAAAATTTGCAAAACATTGATATTTACAGTAATAAAATATGAATAATTTCAGTAATCAAATTCTTTGGGAAATTTTTGTTTTAATTTAGATCATATGCACTATATATCATAAAACTTTTAAATAAAATATTCCTCGAACACTTTTACGGATATTCTGTAAATATATTGCAAAATTTTGCGTCTTATATGTCTAAATGCACTTATATACGCATATTTCCATCGATATATTTAAATTACAAACCAGCAGATTTTACAAATCTCTCTTTGTAGCGCATTTATATGTATTTTCTAATTACACGTGCCGTTGTGATTTCTCGTATTCCCGAGAAAGCGAAGAGATACCAACGTTGCGAGAGAAGCATTGTTCGCGGCAAACGCATTCTTTATTTGCACCAACGTAGATCGATGCCCCCCCTCCCTCTCCCTCCCCCTCCCTTTACGCGCGCTTGTATCACGCCGAGTGAATTCAATTTTCGCTCGTCTAGAATAAAAAACAGAGGGAAAAGAGCGCGTTTTCATTATCGATCGATTCACGTCGAGTTTCTTCCGTGGTGAACCGCAGTTTTTTTTTTCCCCGAAGCGCGTCGTTTGCGTTTGCGTTGTTCGCGTTTAGACGAGCGCGCTTCTGTTTACATGTGTAGCATTGAATAGAGAGAAAGGGAGAGAATTCTCGGGGGCTCTCTACAAGATCGGTCTACCGTTATCTTGTAATCATATCTTCCTTTGACCACACGCGGTATCGACCGATAAACCGATCGGTGACTTGTATGCTCCGTTCTCTCTTTTTCTCTCTGTATATATACTATATATGTGTGCGTCTGCTAGATTTAATTCACTTAACTCGAACTATGCGCTGTTCCTCGAATCACGCACGTGGAAACCTCGATATATCTCGAAACCGAAAATTAAATTGATACTCGGATGTGAAGTATTAAATTCGTTGTTCGTTTATCGCAAGGTATATATCTCGGTAATTACGAAAATGATCGAAACGACAATTTATGAATAATTATTTATCTGTTAAATACTTAATTTACATCTATTGACATTTATTTATTTTTTTTTCTAAAAAAATTTTTCTTTTCAATAAAATAATATATGTATTATATTTAAATAAATTTATATATATTTAATAATATAATTTTTAATAAATAAATTTATTAATTTTTAATAGATAAATAATTTATAGGATATATATAAATAATTTATAGCATATATATAAATAAATTATTTATATACATTGTATTTAAATAAATTCATTAATTCTGTCACATAAATTGCAATGCAATAATATTAACAAGATTTTTTATGTATTATATTTAAATAAATTTATATATGTTTAATAATATAATTTTTAATAAATAAATTTATTAATTTTTAATAGATAAATAATTTATAGGATATATATAAATAATTTATAGCATATATATAAATAAATTATTTATATACATTGTATTTAAATAAATTCATTAATTCTGTCACATAAATTGCAATGCAATAATATATTAACAAGATTTTTTATTTAAATTTTGACGAATTTTCACACCGTTGTCGTATCGTAACGGAGATGTCGTTTCAAAACGAACATTTTTAGTTTTGCAGAGAGGAGATACAAAGAAACTATTCTCCTAGGATCGAATAAAGGTCTTGCGTCTCTCATGCACTCTGTCACTCTCTCTCTCATGCGCAGTATTTACATAGGGAAGTTAAACGGCGAGTTCGATTGAATTACGTTATCGTATCTCCCGTTGACCACTTCGACGAAGGTGTCCCTCCTTCCCGTACATGAAGGTACAAGGTACCTTACCGCCGAGTGGATTTAATTCACTTAACCCGAGGTCCCGGTTTAATTGCGTAAGCTAGCTCACCCGCCGTCTATACCCGACCATTAAAAGCTCGAAGGGCTCTCGCAAAAGGGTGATTTGGCAGAAGGGAACAAAATCGAATCGATTGCTTCTCCGAAGGTGGTGTGCTGCTTCGGTCGGTCCTGCTTTCGAGAGAGAAAGACCAGGGAGACAGAGAGAGAGAGAGAGAGAGAAGGAGAAGGAAAACATGCACGTTATCGCGATGGAATAGAACATCCGATCCTTTATATATTGCTAATGGAATCCCGCTGGTCGACCAATTCTATTAACGATAGGGATTACCGTTCTCCTCTCGCGGTGGCGGGCTGTCACTTGTGTTCGTGCTGCGAGCAGTTTTTTTTTTGCGCGCGTCACGACGATTAACGTGATAGGCGGTTAACGCCCGTGATATCTCGAGTCAAATATCTAGTCTTCTCTGGTCGTTTAGATATCTACGATCTACAGATGCTTAGATCCTAAGATTCTCGATTAAATCTTTCAATCCTAAGAGATTCCTGGACTCCGAATCTTTTAATCATTAGATTATCTCGGTAGATGGAATATCTTTCTCTAGTGTAACGGAATGTTTGCTTGCTCATTATTATTCCTAAAACGTTTTTTAATTTCCTGGAAGAAGCTTTATATTTTTTTATATATTTAATATTATATAATATTATATAAATATTAAATTTAATGACATTAATAATTAAAAATTTATTATTATTGAAATATATTTAATATTTAAGGGAAAAAAATGTGAATTAATTGATATAAATTATAAAAGAACTTTATAATTTCTATATATTTAATATTATTACTTAATATATAAATATTAAATTTAATAAAATTAATGTAATTAAGAATAAGTAATTATTAATCGCTACATTTATGAGTTTGTAACATCTAAGAAGTTGTGAGTTTAATTTATCTAAATTCTAATTTAAATTCTATTGCAATTTTAATTCTCAAATTTCAAGTATCCCTTCTGAACCCTTGATTTTTTTTTATAATTAGAGATTTTTCAGCAAAAAGATTTTTGAATTTTCAGAGTAAATTTTTGTATTTCTTTTTTTTTTTGGTGCCTTTAAACCTGCAAAATGTCGCGTTTTTGTAATCGCGGCCTATTTTCACGTACTCGTTAATTCTAGATAGCCACGCACTTTAGCTTGACGCGATGAAAGGCAGATTCTCGCATATGAGTAACCGTTTTTTAACTTTTTGCCAGCCGCCATTGCGGCGAACACTCGTGCGTTCGTTTACAGGTCCGATATACACGTGTCACACGCGTTATTTCGACGCGAGATAAACGGAATTTCGAGTAAGCCACGACGGGCAGCCAGCTGTATAGACCTTTCTCCCAGAACAGAGGCCGGATATTGCGGATATTGGTCCAAAACATGGAAACACGTACTACGATAAAACATATTCCACGGGGGATCTTTCTAATTCGAAATAACGTACATTAACTTTGTAACGAAAATATTGTATTTTTGCCACATCCGTGCAATTGAAAGCTGACATTCCAATTCGTATTGTTATTATTATTATTATAATTAATACTTCCCTTTTATATTAAATATTACTTATATTAAAATATATACAGGGTGTCCTATTTTAACTTGCGGATTGAAATTTCTCGAAAATCAAGGTTTTCATCGAAAAATGTTTCATATAAAAGGATTTTAAGGGGGGATGTCTTATCTTAAACAGTTTTATTCCAAGTGGAGTCATTTTTGTGATTTTGAAGTCATCATTATTATTTTTTCTTATATTAATCGATTTCTCATAATATTTATAGTATACAAAATTGTTGAAGAGGAAGAGTCAAAAAATGAATGGTATACGATATATTTTATGCTTCATCCTGACACATTTATAAAAAATATGAAATCTCGTAATATACTCATTTTTTGACAATCAATTATAAAGTCTTGTGATTAAAAAAAAATTTGCAATTTGCAATGTGTAACTGCACTTAAAAAAAAAAATAACTATATATGTTTTTCTTACACCAAATATATAATAATTTATATCATTATTCTATACAGAGAATGATTAAGGTAAGATTATCGAAAGATGAGTATATTACGAGATATTTCTTATTTTTTGTCAAAATGTGTTAGGATAAAGCATAAAATATCTCGAACCATTCATTTTTTGACTATTCAACTCTAATAATTTTTACGCCAAATATTACGATGAATTAATTTATGTAAGAAAATTAATTCACCATAATATTTGGCGTAAAAAATTATTAGAGTTGAATAGTCGAAAAATGAATGATTTGAAGAAAATTATACTGGTTCCGTTTAAAAAAGTAATGATGACCCCGAAAGCTCGAAAATGCCTCCACCTGGGAATAAGACTATGTTTAAAACAAGACATTCCCCTTGAAATCCTACAACTTTTGTATAAAACATTTTTCGATGGAAGCCTTGATTTTCGAAAAATTTCAATCCAAAAGTTAATATGGGACATCCTGCATAATATCTTCTTTAAATATATAAAAAAATATATATATATATACATATATGTATATAAATATCGCTTTTATATTAAAATTATATTAAATAGAATCAGAATGAGACTATAATGTATAAGATGAGATACGCCACACATAAAGAGTGATTATTAAGCGTTTTATCTCTAAAAATTTATATTTAACTTTAAATTTTAATTCCGAATTTAACTTGTAGAGAGAGATTTTATATATATATATAAATATGTATGTATATATGTATGTATGTATGTGTGTGTGTGTGTGTGTGTGTGTGTGTGTGTGTGTGTGTGTGTATGTATGTATGCATGTATGTATGTAATTGGCACTAAGTGCGTTTCGATTGAGGCACAACTTCGCGGGAATTGGCTTAAAGTGCGAGCTGAAAACACTATTAGACGCGTTTTCGTCTTTTCGGTTCGCGTCCCGTACTCGAGTCACGTCGTATCCGCGATGTAAAACGCGACGTACACAAACTGCTGTCTGGATTTAGCTGCGCGAGGGTATCATCTGGCGATGAGAGGAGCGCATCTTAAATATTAAGCGGTTTATCGATCGTACATGCGACTAAACACGCAGCAGAGTGAGAGAGGGAAGAAGCTCGAGATTGGTTTGGACGATGTCTCAAAGTGCAAAAGGATTATTCTTTTACCGAGTCGGATGACTCTGTCCTTTCTTGTCTATCCTTCTGCGTCTTGTCCCACCCTTCTTCTCGCAAGAAACCCGCTTTTACGAGGGCGGTTTATACATTTATGGAATTTCTGAGTGGCTTTCCGCGACACAGATTCCGTGTCTACAATGTAGGAAGCATATGAGAGGCTAGGGTATTTCTCCTGATATGAGAGGGAGGAAAGGGGGAGGAAGCAGTATAGAAAAAGAGAGATTTTATTTATAGTTTTCGAAGCGAAGGGGATATTTATCCATTTTATATAAAATTTTATTTATATAATATTTTATATAAAATTATTAGTAATTATTATAATGTAAAAATTTTTTATTATATTTTTTATCTTGATTTTTATTATTAAAATTATTATAAATTTTTATAATATTATAACATTATTTTTATATTATTTATATTATTAATATAATATATATTATTAAATTTATATATTATATTATATTATAAATCATTATATTATATTATAAAATATTATATTAAATTATTATTATATAATATAATATTATATATTATATATAAAAAATGTCTTTAATATGATGTATGTCTTTAATATATACACGACTGAGCAAGAATTATGTGAGTTTAAGTGGAGCATAATAAGTGTCTCTGACATATTGAGTTATTAAATTCCGTATTCTATTTCTCAATTTCATCTGCCTGTTCATCTTAGCGTTGAACATCACGAAAGAGCGTTTAAACTCAACTTTGACAACTCGATCTAATCTAAATTGCGGAAAAGCTCTCTCTTTCCCCAGACTACACGAAACTATTAATATATTATACTCGACGTTTTATGGGTGAAAATTATAATGAGTGGCGAGAGGCAATCTGTTATTATCGCGTTTAAACGCAAACCAGAGAGGAGTATCGCGTTTTATCCATAATACTTGGGTTTATCTGTTTACATTCGTACGGAAAGCATGCAAAATGATCGGTACCGCAATACATATGCGGCATTATTCCGTGCAAAATCATTCGAGAGTAACAGATAACGAAATTCCGCATTTTGCGGAATCCCGACGTGCCTCGAATGCCCGACCGAATATGTGGATGGGTTGGGTGGGTTGGGTTGGTGCATTATGCAGATGTAAATAATTCTGCCATTTGTAACAATTCCGAACCGCTTCCGACTCATTCAGCATTTTCGGTCTCCATTTTAGCGACAGTGTGTTAAAAAGAAGGATATACATGCTTCTGCGGAAAACTGTAAATTTGAGAGTTTAATGAATAAAATATTCACATATCCAAGAATCCATGAAATATTATTACATTATGTGGATTATTAAAAATTTTTTTTCTATCGATATAATAGGTTTACTTAGGAAAATCTTGCGAAGGATCTCTCTCTCGTTTTCATTTCCCATTCACATTGTCGATCGAGAAATATAAGTACCGGAATATCCGGGTAAGGGTTGGCGCGAGGTATGGATTCATTTGCATATTCCTGCTCTCCCCAGACAATCGAATCCAATTATGACGCTTCAGTGACCACGATTGTAGGATTGCTCCTGGCATAAACGTATCTGAATCCGGTTTTCGCGTACAAGCGCGGAAAGAATATTACTTCACGCTCGGAAATCCGTTTTAAATGACCGCATTATAGGTATAAATCAGTTTTTACGTCGCCATCTGTCGAAAATAAAATATATGCGCGCATCGATATAATTAGCGCGACAAAAAATTGAAAAATTAGAAAATTGAAGATTGATTGATATATAATATATAGAATTTATTTTTAGAAAGAAAGTAAAAAGAGATAGAGAGAGACTTAAATTTATAGTTTAATTATCTCGAATGTTTTTTACTTTCTACAATTTTTTCCAAAAGTATATTAATATATAAAAATATCGCGCGTGAATTTATTAAACATTCCTTAAAATGATATTATGTTTTTAATAGATTCATCGAATCTAAATTCACCCTGTTATTCTATTTGTGCAACAAATTTTTTCTATCTTTTCTTTCATTATTTTTCTGTGTTTATTCCCCTTCATATATTCTATTTATTTTTCATCCATTGTTTTATTCATATGCGAGATGAATCTTTAATCTATAAGATATTTATCGACACAAGTCGTCGCCTTCGATAAATAAAGCCGCGACGAAAGATTGGTCCTCCGAGCAATCTACGTGATGGAATGTCAAATTGGAAAATGTCTCTATGTAGAGCAATTTTATCAATCATTAGCGGTCACTTTATCCGTATCGACATACGTTATTTCGCGATCGGATAAATCTTTGGCTCAAACCGCAGTCCAACGTGACTCGCTGACGGATTGATCTTGAAATTGATACTAAAATTAACTTTTCACATTTCTACATATCTGTGCGATTACATTCGCGTACATCCTGTTGCATATTGGTTTTCGAAAGAAAAGAAAAAAAAAGAAAAAATTCCGCACGATGGTTTTCTATTAATAAACCCCTCGGTCATTTTATGTATATAATAATTTACACGGTATAAATATAAATCAACATATTTCTTCTCGTACGTACAATTTTTTCCTAGGATACATATTGATTCACGTCCTGCCAGTTTGAATGGAGAAATATTCACTCGCGGGACTAGACTCGCATCCTCCTGTTAAATCGTACAGGCAGTTTTTCATTCACTCGACAGGTATTTGCATTTTGATTGCCGCAACTCGAAGACCGCGAGAGTTACGCTGATTAAGAATTTGTAGCTTGATCTGAGGTACCTTTTTGAAATATGGATGTTGATTAATAGGCATAATTAAAATAAAGCGCGCCGTGTGTAGCTGCCATTTAGTCTATTTTCTTCGTTAAACCGCAATCCGCGTAGATATAGATAAATAAGTATCGCGAGGTTGGGTATCCTTTTATATCGCGATGCAGTAGAATTGACATAAAAGTGACGATACGTTCTGAACCCGATTCAGATTCTCGTACAAGCCCATCCGTTGATTAGTGTTAAACGCTGATTGTGAGACTGCAGCCTGACAAGATAATATACAAGCCGATTTCGAACGATCTCGTGATCACGATTGGAAATCTTTGCCTGAATAACGAGAGACATGAATGCGTACGCTAGAAACAGCGACAAATATTTTAATAAAATATATATCGTCATAGATGGTTCAATTATTATTATCAATTATTATTTCTTCATGAAACAAGAGCGTTTAATTTCTCATTTTCTTTTACATAGAGATATTAAATTTTATTATTAAAAATCAATAATTATAGTATTATACGATGAGAGATTTCTAGAATTAGACTATTCCATTTTTGGGAATTTTACAGGCTTTATTATCATTGTTAGAATTATCTAGTAAATCTTAAAACTCTGTCTTAATTTTGGAATTATTTATTTTATAAATTATGGGGTGAACAATAAATTACATTTTTTTTCACATAATTTGCTTGTTAGAATTATTTAGATCTCAAAAGTCAATGTCTTAATATTTTGAAATTATTTTACAAATTATTTTAATAATTATTTTACAAATCATAGGGTGAATAGAAAATTAATTTTTTTTCACATAAATTACGTATAAAATAGATTGTAGAAGTTTTTTTCATGAAATAAGAGCGTTATATTTCTTGCATATATATTTTTTCACAAATAGATACTTAATCATTAAAAATCAATATTATAGAATTGAGGAATTAAATTTCAATCAATTTTTAGAATCTTTCAAGTTTTATTATATTAGATAGAATTATTTAGATTTCAAAACTCAATGTGTCTTTTGATCTTAAAATTATTAACAATTATTTTCGAAATTATAAGGTGAATATAAAATTACATTTTTTTTTACATAAACGCAATCACGTATAAAAAAATAATTTAACATTTATTGTATCTCGTGTCGATCGTAAAAATTGTACATAAATTAAGTGGACGTACCTATACTTTGTAGTGACGCATTAAACTTTAGTGGCGTTTTTAATATCATTGCACGCGACTTGACATCTTCTTCCTTTTGCGAGGTTCTCTCAAAACTTCCCGCAAAGTGCGCGCATCTAATGGCCGGGAAGTAACGACAACCGCGTCGTCGTTTACGTCGCAACGAATAGTCTCGTTGTGCTATATATGTATAGCCGTAAGGAATGAAAACGCGCTTGCTGTTTTGCGAAAATAATCGCCTCTCTTAAACGCTATAAACGTGTTTACTTGCGCGTACGGCGTTTCCCATTTACGATTCGCGAGAGGCTGCTTTGAAGTACGTCATCATTGCACGGGTCATAGAAACATCTGCAGAAACACTTCGCTCAGAAATCATTTTCATCCAGGATGGTTTCGGCACCAAGTCCTTTTAAGTGCCATAAAAGCCGACACAATAAATTTCAATCAAGATATCCGGCGAAGCATGAATAATTTTATAATATTATAATGTAATAATATAAATTATGCCGACAGCACGATCTGAAATTTTCATATCTCTAATTCTTTATATCTTCTCATTTATTTTAAAAATTATGAGGTCATAATTAGAAGAAATTTTCGCAGAAAAATATTGTAATCGTTTGTGTGAACAAGTGTGATGCTTATAAATGAACGTAAAGTTGAAAATAGTACATTCAAGGTGTTCCATTTTAACTTTTGTATTGAGATTCCTCGAAAATTAAGGCTTCCATCGAAAAATGTTTTATACAAAAATTGTAGGATTTCAAGGAGAACGTCTTGTCGTAAGCATAGTCTTATCTTTCAGGTGGAGACATTTTTGAGATTTCAAAGTGATCATTTCTTTAAACGGCACCAATTTTCTTACATAAATCGATTCTTTGTAATTTGATGTAAAAATTATTGGAGTGAAGTAGTCGAAAAATAAATTTTCATTCTTAGACATTTTGATAAAAAATACGAAATATTTCGCAATATACTCATTTTTTAATAATCTTATCTTAATAATTTTCTATATAGAGTGATGAGATAAATTAGTTGCTGTAAAAAAACATATAGTTATTAAAAAAAATTATGCATTTGCACATGGCAAGTTGCAATTTTTTAATCACAAGAGTATATTTTTGTTACACACAAACTTTTATGCAGAAAATTATTAAGGTAAGATGATCGAAAAATGAGTTACGAGATATTTTATATTTTTAGTCAAAATATAAAACATAAAATATCTCGTAAACTATTTATTTTTCGACTATTCCACTTTAACGATTTTTTTACGCCAAACATCACGAGGAATCGATTTATATAAGAAAATTATGGTGGTTCCGTTTAAAAAAGTAACAATAATCTCGAAATCTCAAAAATGTCTCCACCTGGAATAAGACTATGACAAGATCTCTTGAAATCCTTTTGTTTCCTACATTTTTTGATGGAAGCCTTGCTTTTCGAGAAATTTCAATGCGAAAGTTAAAATGGAATACCCTGTGTAAACAATATATTAATTATAAGTATATACTGTACAACATTATTACGGTACAACATAATTACTTGAATATTTCGCTTTATTTATAATGTTAATATTTAAATATATTAATAAGCTTGCATATAATTAATCAAGAATATTTTGCAATTTTGGTGTTCGATATTAACCGCGTGTTTCGATATCGCTTAACACCTCTAGGACATAACAGAACGAGTCGAGAACGCCCCGTAATTTCGCACTCGCGGTAATTTGGCGAACACGAGCTTAATTAACGAACAAATTACTCCCCTGGAATAACGCGACCGTATAATGTTACAGCCATCCACAATTTTGCAAACAACGACACATCGACGTACATCGACGTGTAAATTCAAACGCTTATTTATCCGACGAGGACCAACCAACACGTCGTTGAGTGTAGTATATTTAGCTATAAATCAGACAGAAACTTATAAAGCTCGTAACGAGTCGGCAAAACAATTTTATAAAGATGGCACGCGAAGAGTACGTATATAGAGACAGAGAGCTACCGAAGTTACGAGTCGGATGATTTACGGCTAATAAAGCTATCTCGCGCCTCCGTGAAATGACTGCGGTGTAAATGCGAGAGAGATCATTTTATTATTACAGCCCTATTTTACGAGACATCCGTCCCGCATTGATATCATATTCATCCGCATGCGAAATTATTGCTCCTATAATTATAAAAAAGAATGCTCTCGTTAAACTCGATTTCAAATCTTTTTTACTCGATTTTATGACGTTGCGAAGATACTAAATTGGATTTGTTGTTAGTTAATTTTTCTTTAATGAATTTAAAATCAATTTGGTAATATTAATATAGCCACTAGAAATAGTACATACGTATGATACATTATTTCCTGGAGATTGGACGTGCATTTCGAAGATAACGTTTAACCTCCTTTTTTATTCGCAAAGTACAATTAGTCATTTTCCTCTTTTTTTCGAAGAAATATATAGGGTGGGTCATTTTAATGTTCTATCCTAAATATCTTTTTTCCTACGACTTTTACAAAATAATGTTTAGCACAAAAGTTGTTTGACTTTAAGAGGAACACAAGACGATGATATTAATTTGTTTACAGATGGTGCCACTTTCAAAAATTTACTTTTTTTGAATATTTTGAAATTAAAAAAAATTACCTAACCTAACCTAACCTATAACTCATGAAAAAATCAAGAAAATTAATATATACAAATTAATATACCCATAATTAATATGTACATATGATTGAATTTGTCTCTCGAGACCTACAACTTTTGTTTAAAAAAAAAAAATTGTTTCCATTTAAAAAAAGTGATGATTAATAAATTTCTCGAAAGTGACACCTGTAAATATCGTTATCTTGTGTCCTCCTCAAAGTCAAACGACTTTTGTGGGAAACATTGTTTCGTAAAAAAAATATTTAGGGTGGGACATTAAAATTGCCTATCCTGTATATAGTATTGTCCTTGTAGTGTATGTGTGCAACTGTCCGTGTCTCGAAGATGCGTTATTGTTCCATCTCCGTGGAAATACTTCCGGGAGAAAATGGGCGGGTTGTATCCGCGTGTGTGTGTGTATGTGTATATATATATATTACATGCGGAGAGAGAAACAGGTCGCCACACACAACACAAACATGCGCGCGCGCGCGGAGAGCATGTGGTAAAGTGCGGTAGACACTTTGGTAATGGCGCTGGGGCGGCGTGACGAGATTGGCGATGCTATCAGGTGTATCTCCGCTGATGAAGGTTGTAACCTCGCGCGGACCCCATTTATTAAAGCCGCGTCTCTGCCACGGCAGATACAAGGTTACCGCCGCTGCTGCTGCCGGCATCACTAGCTAGCTACGACGTAGCCGAGAGCAGCGCAACAGCACCAACCACCCTGCACAAACTGCGCTCAGGGATGGATCGCCAAGATGTTGCCTTTCTCTCGTCTGCGATGCGATTTTACGTGGCTTTTTCTCATTTTACATTTTGCCCAAGTTAATTTATCAGTCCACTCGCGTTTAATAGTTTTGCAGAGCTCAAGCGTGTAAAAGCTTATTATATCGCGGAGATTGTACGACTAAAAATGATTAAAGATTTTCGATTATCGGGCGTATTCGCAGAAATATCACGGGAATGTGAATTTAATATCCAGAAATATTAAAAATTTTATTCATTAATTAAATTAAAAATTTTATTTAATAATTATCCTTTTTCCATCATATTTTACAAGATGGTTTGATAATTCTCGATATAACCGCGTTTTTAGTTATTATGTACGTTTAAAAAGGCTCGAATAGAATTTTTTACAACAATGAAGTAAGTCATATATTTTCTCTATTAAAATATTAATATAATTTAATGACAATAATAAACAGTTCAATATTTTGTTGAAATTATTACAATTGTCCAGTTCTAGAAAAAAATCACTTAGAATCAGAAATTAATTTTGCAGAAGATTCTTTTTTATAATTAAAAAACCAATTTCAGTAATAAAAAGTATATTAATTATATTTAAATAGAAGGACAATTTTTAGATTTTAATTATATTTATTTATTACAGAAAAAAGGCACTTAAAATAAGAAATTTAATTTTGTAGAAAATTATTTTTTATATTTGAGTAATTAAAAACTATTTTTAGTAATAAAAAATATATTAATATCATTTAAATAGAAAGATATAGATCTTTGTGTTTTTAAATTTTAATTATAATTAATTATCACATCGTGCGTCTGGTATATTGGCTATCAAGTATAATAAATAAAACAAAAATCCTCCCTTTGGCTCAAGTGCTTTTTACCGCGATTAATTGAATTAATTTCGAAATCCCTCACATATCGGCAGCGTGAAAAGGGCACGCGAGAACCTTCTCCGGCCCTATACGTCTTACGGGCGGGCGTCGTCTCTCGTGCGGCTTGCTCTCGCGCAGATTGCAATCAGTCATATTAGCCGGACACACCTCGGATATGTGCGCGGCCATCTGGCACGTAGAAGCTCGGGGTTGTACGCGTCGGGAGTAACGGGTCGTCTGACGTAATCACCGGTGCCGGCGGCTCGACACCATCACTACGCCATCACTTGCACCACCTGCACCATCTCGTCGTCGCGCCGCCGAGTGCAACACGTTTCTCCGTTGCTGGCTGGCTGATGCCCCCCTCATCCCCCTTCTGGGGAGACCTTGTTCCCGCTGCTGGCTTATCGGCCTCACGGTCCCCCTCCCTTTTCTTCCCTCTCGAGATATACGATATCGCGGAAAATCATTTTCGAGAGACAGCGAGAGATGTATCGTCCGTGACCCGGGTCGTTTTCGAACGTAGCATCGCCACGCCTCCTCTCTTCAGACGTGTCGGTATTCCGGACGTCGTCTCTGTCCTTCCCCCCCTTTTCCGCACGCTTTTGCAGCGAGTGACAACTAGCGTAGTGAAAACGGAGAAGATATATACGGAATATATCGTTTATTGATCAGATTCGATGCGCGGAATGATTTATTTCGTAATCAAATGCAAGGAGCGTGATGTAATGGTAAGAGTTCAACTTGTACTGGAATTTTCTCCAGTTTTCCGACCTAATTAATATTAATTGGAACTCATTAGAATTTTTTATTGAAAAATATCACCAGTAAAGTACACAATTCGTGAAATGCACTTTCATACTCTCATCCCTTAGTCGAAAGTTGGCCCTAACTATTTTGGGTAGTGCGAGGGAATCTCGGGAACTGCGTGAACATTACTTCCTAACTTAATCTAACCTGAGATTAGGAGATTAGGTTAGGTTAGGCAATTTTTTATTTAAAAACTCCAACTTTTCTCCTTACCATTTTCCCTCTTCATTTTAATTATGTCAATTAAGTTGAAAAACTGGAAATTACCATTTACTAGTGCAAGTGAACTCTTACCGAAGTAATTGTACGTGAAAAATGGATACGTCCAAGTCATCGCAACGCGCGGAAAGGATGATTTTTCGATATCGTACTCGAGTAGTTACGACGAGGATTGACGATAGACGTCGCGAGATCCGAACGTTACCATGTTTCTAACGCATAGTTCAGCCTGAAGCCGTCGTCTTCATTAATCACTTTCAATTAAAAGCGCGGTGGAAAGCCGGCGGTGTCGGACATTCGGTCAAGTTAGCGGTGCCGTCTTCTCCCGCGAGATAAAATGATCCGCTACCAGCCCACAGTTGCACGGTTCGCCGCTCGATGATGCCCGGTGCTCTCCTCGGCATCATACACTCTCTCTCGAAAGGCTGTCTCGTGCCAAGCCCAAGTGTATTGAGAAGCATCCTCCTATGTGGCAGTGGATACAGCGGCGAGATACGATATCGCAGAAAATCGTTTTCGAGACCGAACGCGAGATAAATCATGACCTGGCCGTTGCCGCCAAGACGGCCACGCCTTTCCTAGACGTGTTGGCATCCATTCGCCCGGCTGTATAGGATATAGGCACAGCATCCCGTTCCACGGGAGGAATAGGCTTCTCGCGGAAAGGTTCATAAGGTCGCCGCGCACTGGGTGATACATGCGCTCTTGGAAGATGATGTGCTTCTTCTTTCCGCACGGAAGGGAAAAGCTCTCCTTTCGCGCGCACCTGCGATTATATACTTAGCCGGGGCAGTTTATAATGCCGGGCGTTACCTACGCCAGGAAATTATCGCGATAATTTCATCGGGACGAGGCGGCCGGCGATTAGGATCGGCTTCGCGTACCGCGTCTGCGTAAGGTGTAACAAATCGAAAATTCCATCGCGCCCAAACAAAATTGCACGCGTGTCCTTTTTTCGGCAGTTGTATATTATTAGCGTTACGATTTAATTAACTTCTTTTATCGCGCCACCGCAATCTATACGCCATTTTACGGCGCGATCTTTATCGTATTTTCGCGCGTGAGAGTGTTGCATCAAGGATGCACGTTGTTATTGAAATGGAGAGACGTTCTTGAGAGATACCGGATGACGATGTCGAATAAAATTGTCGTTAAGGAAAATTTCAGTTCGAATTAGATACGGGCGACACGTTGCAAATGGTAGACGATAGTTTTAGGCCACTCTATATCTGTCTCTTCAACGTTGGGAATTATGAATAGGGATGGGATTAAGTTCAATTACCTAAAAATCTTAATCGAATCCAATAATCAAGTTTCATTTCTTTCTAGGGTTTGAATAAGAAATAATATTCATAAGAATAGTACTTATAAAAATGTATTTATGATACTTGCTACACATTCAGACACTCCCCATCTTATTCAAACACCCATTCACCTACGATCCAAATTCGAATGTATTTGAATGTATCGCTATTGTTTTTTGAGGTACACTTATGGAAAGTTCGAACTTATCTCGTCCAGGTTTGAGTCTACTTGAAAGTACTATATTTTTCGAAGTAATCATAGAGAGTTCGAAACCATGCAAACAAACTCGAACCTACTTGTAAGATACTTAATCCTATCTTTAATAATGAAACGTATCTAGATTTCATGGTGCGCGACAGGCACTACCTATACCCATCTATTTACTTACCTATGCTGAAATGATCTCTCGTTGGAGATGACACTCGAAATGAGAAGTCTCACAACGACCCTTTCGAAAGTTATTCACGTCGGGAAGGACGGTATCCTCGAGGATTTGCACAGCAGGAGATGCAAAAAGAGTGCGCGTATAGCGGACGACGTCGACGATCTCGTTAAAATTCGCATTAAACCACGGATCAAAACGCGAAACTTCCACTTTAATATTTCCCGTTTCTACCGCTGCCTAACGACATTCTGCACACGCCGCGGAATTAAAAACGAAAAGACCGGGAAATCTAAAAGGAGGACTCGACAAAAAAGAAATAGATAATTTCACTCACAAAGTGAATATCGCAATGAGAGAGAGAAAGATACAAGAGAGATATTTTTATCATCATTTCTAAATTGCCTTTTTCTTATAAAAGTTACTAAGGGGATTAAATGTAACGTTTAATTTCTGAAAGAGAGAATTTTTTGCAATCATTTATTATGCTTCGAAAATTTCTTCGTACAAAGCAACGATATATATATATATATATATATATATATATATATATATATATAGTTCATACGTTATCGTAAAGATAAAAATTTTATCTGTATTAGGGACCATTATCGTGCATATATACATACATTGCATGCATATATACATATATAAATGGTAATTCTGCTACACTCCATTGGGATTAATTTAAAGCCGCTGGAAATATCCCGATAATTGGACGCGCTTTTGCGTGCGTTTAATACTTTAGCGCGCGAGCTCTCTCGTCTCATATCGAATATAATCCTTTCTTTCTCCATAATGAAGAACGTCGCTTAGTCGTTTAACTCGATTATCATATAATAGGCTTAGATCCGCCGGCGAAAACAGCGTTTAATAAAGTCGGCGGAGCATAATCCCGCGCCTTTTTCGATCGTCCGGCGTACATCTCGATTAAGTATTCTCGTGAATTAGCATTATTCGCGGAATTATGTGCTAATGTACCGACTTATGTAGGAGAAGGATAACGTGACGAGAGTTCGAGCATATTATAAAGAGTATATTTTGTAAATTGCATATTTCTTCTAAGTGGCAAATGTATATCAGACCCAGAACTAATAACACAACAGAGAGTATAATTGTGTTTTTTACAAACATCAATTATTTCATAACTAAAAATTGTTGAAAATTCGCTATCAATATATTACTATCTCGTATTTTCTTACAAATGTTATTTTAGTGATACGTACTTTATTTCGCGAATGTTACCTAATACAAGATTTAATATTGCGTGTGAAACATATGGGAAAAAATATTTTTTAAGAGTAATTTTGACAGCAGAGGGAGAGAGAGAGACTCTTCGTGATTTCGAGGACACCCGGTGCAGGTGGGAAACCACCGAGATGAATTATGCAACGGCCAATTAATAAAATTCCAATCACACTCGTCGGTGCGCGCGCCAACGCCTCGTAAAAACGATCCCCCTCTCCCCATTTCCCTCCTCGATCGAACGCCTCGAAGCATCCGAAATGAACCCTGAGCTTTAATTCGCTTCGAACCGATCATAGAAAATTCTCCAGACGTATATAAAAGACAGGGAGAAAAGATTAGTTTTGACGAAAACATGATTATCATCCAATCTGATTTTTAAATGCTTACATACAACGATTTAATAAAAGAAATATTTTTAAAAATATTAATTAAAAATTAATTACTATTTAATTCATTAAAAATATTAATTTAAAAAAATATACTTTTTTAATTAATGTATTTTATATTATATTTGAAAGATATATATATCTTTTTTAATTATTATATATATATATATATATATTAATGTATATTAATTAAATATTAACTAAACATAATATTTTATATTATATTTAAAAATACATATAATATATTGATTTATATATATTTATATATAAAGCGAGCATTATTTCAGGTTAATATTTCAGATCTTTATTTTTATTTTATATCAGCGAAGTGATCAATTTCTTCTAAAAATAAACTCTGAATGGTTGCATACTTTAATAAGTAATACAGTAAATCTTCACGTGTATTCCTTTACACGCCTATTATTCGTGATGAACTGTGTGTGATATACATATCTCTCTATCGTTCAAGTTAACACTCTTAACACCTTTTTGCGTCTTAACACTTTTATCGTTCAAGTTAACACTCTTAACACCTTTTTGCGTTTTTCACGAGGGCTCAATCGAATCGCGCGTAAGAGAAAAAAAATGTGACGAAAGACGTGTGAATTTATCGCGCGCGTTAGAGAAAAAAAGTTCACCATCGACCGCATCTGAAATTAGATCGAATTTCAGATTCGCAACGATGAACACGCAAAGCCTCTCGCGGAATCCGATACCACGGCATGTGTTAATTAACGTTTCCCCTTATTCAGTTATACTCGCTTCGTTATAGATTCCACATGGTGATCTCATCTACGTTATTATTAATTAGCATTCTTCGTTGCTTCAGTGATCTTTAACCTTACCGCGAGATGAAAGTATATACGCTTCGCTGCATATTTACAAAAAAAAATGCTAGAAAAGAAGAAAATATTTCATACTTGTTTGAAAATGAGTTTTCAATTATCTAACAATAAGTGGTACACTTTATCTTATATGTATGAATTTTCTTGTAATTAACAATGATAAAAAAATCTTTAAAATTAATGATGTGATTAAATTTTTTAATACTATTTATCGGAGCATTTTCATATGGAAAAATTGCGTGATACGCATCTCTTATATTATTCCAAACGCATTCTCCCGGCTTGCTGCACGAGCGTATAATAACCGATTGAATTTCATAAATATTTAAGGGAACACATTTCAACCGCGCATGATATCTAATCCAATCCTCATTTGTATGTTCCAGGTAAGAAACGGAGTGTAATGGAGTAGCCGCGCTGCGCCGGTAACGTGTGCTGGTCCTTGACAGGGTACGTGCCAGGCTTGCCTAACAAGTACATTTTCGTTGTGTTTTTCGACTTACGCTTCTAGGTTGTTTCTCGCGATCTCGGGACAAGTCTATTCCTTTCGACGAAAACGAAACGTTCTCGTGAGCGACAATAGCTGCACTCGCGACGGAAAATTTTGCAGACCGTAAAGAAAATATATTTCGAGCCAAAAGTCTCAAATCTTTCTTCGAGTTTTATCGGTGCATTTCAATATTTTTTCGATGAAGGTACTTAAATAGAGTACTTCGAAATGTACTTGAATAGGAATATAGAATAGGAATTAAATAGTTTTATAATTAAGGAACTAACTAATATATAAAGTATTCACATTGTATGATTATTCAGGGAAAAATTCGTGGAAAAAAAAATTACAATTAAGACAAATGAAATTAGAATATATCTGAAGAATTATAATTGAAATAATTAATCGCAAACCTTTTTTTTCGAATACATTTATCGATACATTTAAATATTTTTAAAAATTTTATTTAAATAAATTAAATGTAATTATTTAAATTTTTTAAATAAATTATTTAAATAAATTAGAGTATTTAAAAAATATACTTGCAGAATTGATAATTAAATAGCTTTATAATTAAGGAATTAATAAATAAATTATTCACATAGTATGATTATTTAGAGAAATTCATGAAAAAAATTTCAGACAAACGAAATTAGAATATATCTGAAGAATTATAATTAAAATATTTTTTCGACGAAGGCATTTAAATAAAATACTTGCAGAATAGAAGTTTTAATTAAATGGTTTTACAATTAATAAACTAACAAATAAATTATAGTATGATTATTCAGAGAAATGCACACACACACACACACACATTGCGGAAAAAATTAATATTCCAACAAACGAAATTGGAATATATCTGAAGAATTATAACTGAAATAAATAATCAATCGCAACACGCGATATATTATAAGAGAGTCTCGTTACGCTCTTGCGCAAACATTCGAGCGGGCAAATCACGAAGTCATTTCCGGGATAAGAGGGATCAAAGCTTAATCATCCGCCTTGAATTTCCGAGCGCGTTCACTGCCGGGTTAAGGTCGCTATTCGAGAGAAAGAGAGAGGAGAGTCGTCGGTATTCGAGTCGGGCTAAAAAAAAAAGAAACGACCTCTCTCCTCGCGCAGCGGGGCTTCGAACGGGCCCCGGCCAGGCGGGGCCCTATTGTCGGCGAGTTCCCCCAACTCCCCCCTTCCCCCTCGTGTCGGTAACAAATGACGCTGCGTGTTCCCCGCTGGATGTCACTCGATATCAGCTGAGCAGATCATCTTCAACTCGCGGCGCGAGAGCGCTCTTGCGAGACGAGATTCCGCGGAATGTTCTCGTTAGGGTTCTCAGCAAAAATCCGATCGCGACGGTGAAGACGTACTTGCGTACTCGCCGTCATCGTCAGCGATGACCGTGATGAAAGAACAAAAATAAACGGGCGAGAGAATACAAGTAAAAAAGAATGTGCTCGACTACCCTCGACTTCCTGTTGACAAGAATCCACATGGTATTTTTCCCACGATGCTTATCGGATATATCGTACACACTCGTGACGCGTGTGCACAGCCCGTGATACTTAAAATCGTACGTAGTTTTTTTTTTAAGCCGGGTGGTCACGAATGTATACACAGTTTTATAGACGCGCGAGAGCATTTTCTTTTATTATATCGCGAACGTAAAAGCTTTACGAGACACTATTCGCGTGCCATCCATTCTATTTTTTTAGGGATTTCCCTTATTCTCTCGACCAATGATGTCCTTTATTCATCTTCTATGGGACTTTGTTGCGTTTCCAGAACTTATTTTCAATTAGTACCTTTTTTGTGTAGGTCTTCAGATGAAAAAAATTAAAGTTCTATTTAAACTAAACACTCTAATTATCTTGTAATTATCTATATCTCTTTCTCGTTCAAATATTATATCTGGCTCTTTCGCTAGAAAATATTCTTATTCTTGATTCTCTATGATTTGTGAACTATGAAACATATATAAGCATTATTTTTATAAAAGCAACATTAATATTTGCTATTAGATTTTTGCGACAATCATTGACACGATGTTTTGTATTAATTGTTCTGTAAAATCTAAATTCGAATTTCTTCTGTAAATTCTAAATTTGTTTTTTAACCCTAGAGTAACCGCGCTGTTAAATGGAACGTCAGAGATCGCATGGATGACATTTGTCATCGTATTTTTAAAAGACGGTCTAAAATATAAAGATATATATTATGAGTATATTATTTATTTAAATATACATATGTATCAACCATTAAACTTAAATTTTAAAAAGATTGTTGACACATAAGAAAAATGAAAAATGCAGATCCGTACACGTGGGTGACTAATGTTCGCGCGACCAGGGTTTAAATGGCATTTAAAATCGATATTATGTTGATATAACATAAAATCATTTTAAATCAGCATATCATCTGAAAGTATAGCTCCCTAATGTCCAAGTTCCGCATAGGCGGGGATTTTAAAATACCACGTGCTATATATGCGTGCAAAATGGCGGGGCTTGAGAAAGAGAAAAAGAAAGAGAGAGAGAGAGAGAGAGAGAGAGAGAGAGAGAGAGAGAGAGAGAGAGAGAGAGAGAGAGAGAGAGAGAGAGAGAGAGAGAGAGAGAGAGAGAGAGAGAGAGAGAGAGAGAGAGAGAGAGAGAGAGAGAAAGAAAGAAAGAGTACGCCGGTTAAAAGAAAACTTCGTCTCTCCCGCGGAATTTTGCCCGCACGCAACAGGACAGCAACATTTTAACACGCTCAAGCGACAAATAACCACTATTAAGCGCAACAGCTGGTACCGTGATCACGATGCAGGGATACGCCGCTTGCGGCTTCGGCCGTATATCCCCTCGTCGTTCGTAAAAAAATAAGAGTCCGCCGATCGAAGGAATCCACTCTTCTCCACTTGTGTGGCCGGACCGACGACGCCTTCGTAGTGTCTTGAAACAACAACGATAGTTACCCGGAGCCCGGGATCGATCGGCGGATACCAGACATTAAGACAGGCAGGTACGCCGCACTGCAACTTTGTTCAGTTCGGTCGAACACCGAACGGTAGAAGAGGAATGCTTTGTCACATTTTTTGTTTTTGATTTTTTAACCATTCTGCCATCTACTACTTTGAATTCATTATAAATTTATCGTAATGAAGTAAGAGACGTTTAAAAAAATTGTATATTGTATTTTTGACGAAAAAAATACTGCATTAGAAGGAAAATATTCGATAAATGCGATAGAATTTTAATTGAGCTAAATAAAAATAATATATAAAATATAATGTCTGAAAGTTTTTCTCTTTAATTTTTAAATGATTCTGTCAGCTATTCATTATAAAAAAATTGTAATGAAATAATTCTTTTTCCTTATTAAAAAAGAACATTAATAACAATTTATTTTGGATGAAAAAATTCTGCATTCAAATATTTGAATAGTTCTGAATTTTAAGTTAAAAATAAAAATAATATATAAAATATAATTTCTGAAAGTTTATTCTTTAGATTTCTGTCAGATTCTTTAACTTCTATCATAGAGAAAGACTGCTTTGTCACATTGTTTTCTTTGAATTTTATGATTCTACCATCTATTAATTCATTACAAGAAATTCGTAATGAAATGGTTTCTTTTCCTCATTAAAAAGAAACATTAAAGACAATTTATTTTTGATAGAAGAATGCTGCATTTAAATATTTTGATAAATACAATAGTTCTGAATTTTAATTGAGCTAAATAAAAATGACACATAAAATACAATATGTCCGAAAATCTATAGATTTGTATAGCAGACAACTTTAAAAAGAATTTCTAATATATTCTTTTCTCAAACAAGAGCAATATATTTTTTCTTATTATTTATTTTATAATTTATTACAAAATGTGTGCATTTTTCTCCTTGTAGTTTTCGATTCAGACACGAATCTCTGTCATGAAACAGATGATTCGGAATTGATTCCACGAGCTCCATCGTGGAAATCGTAACTCCGCGAAACTACTATCACGAGTCATAGGGACGCGACCCTAAACGGTCGGTCACGGAGAGAGAACCCCGGGATTTTTATTTCCCTCTAAAAAGACGGGAATCGCTTCCATGGCTCAGACCGCAGTAATCCGCGCGACAAGCTACACTGCGTTAAAAAATGGCAGTTTCGAGACCGCAACCAAGCCGCGCGCCATTGCCCTTTATGTTATCCGTACACCGGGTCCGATTTATGGTTCTGATGTAACCGGGACTTTGTTGACCCATTAGGGACACGTTTGTCTTGGCCATCCGACTGAAATGAATCCATAGCTATGCCTTGCTCGTTGAATATACGGGAAATTATGTGAACGAGATGTCGCCGCGATTCAATATTAAAAAAATTAATGGGACAAATATATAAAGGCCACTTTGATCAATTCCGATTAACTTAATCATTGATTAAAAGGTTGCCAATCAATGGCAAATATTGCCAGAAATACAATTGGTCACACTGAATTATTTTGTTATGGCCTAGTTCTACCAACGTCGGTTAACTTTAATCTACGGTTAAATTATATCTTTGTCTCTTTTTAAGAACATATCTAAAAAGAGACAAAGATATAGTTTAATAGGAGATTTAAGTTAACCGACGTTGGTAGAACTGGGCCTATGTTAGCAATCCTTTAATCAACGATTAAGTTAATCAGGGTTTAGGTCGAAGTGGCCCTAAATCAGATTCGATTATATTTGTTCGTATCATTTTTATATATCGATTAACACTATTATTCAGAACTTGAATTCTTCGACTAATTTGATTCAATTTTCATTGATAGATCACCTTTTTTCACCATCTCTTGCAATCACATGCACGAGATTCATCTTTGAGGTTTTTTTCCGCTTAAAAGATTCATATGAAAAAAAGGACATTACGTTGCATCGACATGCATTACATCACGACGCACCTCTCATCGCTCGTTTTGTCTCGGGCGAGCGTTCGGCGATTTTTCCTTCCCTTCCTGGTCGAGTAGAGGCAATTAAACCGGCGCGCGGTTCGCGCCAACGGGCATAGAGTAATTATTACTCGAAGCGACGATTTGTGTCGCGGTCAGGCACGGGCACGCTAGATTGATACAACGGACGCGAGCACGACAAATGGCTCTACAATCCCCCGTTCGTGTGCCGCGAAAAGCGTAATACGCGTACGTCCGGTCCGGCGACTGCTCTCCATGCGAGAGATGCGTGTTACACATGCATGGTATACACGCGCGCGCGTGACAAAGAGTCCCGCGCGCATGCGCACCTGACTTCTGGGTGGTAGATCGTAATTACCATAAGTCGTGAAATATGACTTCATGATGACGCGTCCGTGTACGACAAATGGAACAGCCGACCGACAGCCACACCGGGGTCCAGTAATGCCGGCCGGTCGGCCTTCTGCTCCACCTTCGTCGCGATCTTCGTCGAAGATTACCACCGGATCGTTGAACAAAGAAATATACAGGATGGGATCCTTGACAATAGCGATGGGATTAAGTATCTTGTAAGTAAGTTCGAAAGTACTCCGCACTAATCTTATGTGAAATGGATTTCGATTAAATCCGCTGATTTTATTCATATGTTGTAGCTTATGACCTGCTGGACAAAAGATGCAATAGCCTCAAAGCTAAATAATGGACAGTTAATGAGCTACAGCCAGTCAAACAACTCGCAGAATCTGAATTTTTCGTGTTTAACTGGCTGTAAATCAATAATTATGTATTATTTAGCTTTAAGCCTATTACATTTTTTGTTTAGCAGATCATAAGCTACAACATATAAGAAAATCAGCAGATTTTACTAAGATTCAATTTTATATAATATAGGATTAGTGCGGAATTTTTGAATTTATATAAAAACCTAGATGAAATTAAATCCCGAAATCCATTTTACATAAGATTAGTGCGGAGTACTTTGTGTGGTTTTGAACTCTCTATAATTACTTCGAGAAAGAAGAAACAGTACTTTCAAGTAGACTCGACTGGACGCGAGATAGGTTCGAACTTCTTTATATAAAATACTATTTCTTATGAATATTATTCGAATCTTAGAAAATGAAACTTGGTTTTTGGATTCAAATTTTTAAATACATTTTGAAGTTGATCCCATCTCTAATTGACATTATTAGATATTATGTGATACATGTGCGCGCGGAGATCTAAAAAGAAAGAGTAGATATAATAGCCTTTTGAAATATTTCATCGCGTCTTCAATAATTTTAATGAAAATTGCGAACATAGGCCTGTAGTTAGACTACTTTAAAGTACCTTGACTACCGCTCAACTTTTCTGCTGTTAAATTTTTTTCATTCTTCTCTCTGCAAAGCAGTCGCCTTCAAGTTTATACTCGAGCTTGTTGTCCCTAGAATAATTTCCTCCCATCGATATAATAACTAAACAGTTTACGTGAATAATCCTCTAGAAGCTGTGCTGGATCCGACGACAAGTATATAACAAGGTAGCAGCAGAAACTCGTTCGGTCGCTTTTTTTTTCTTTCTTTCGGCGTGACTAGATATCACTCAGAGAGAAGAGCTCTCCGCTCGACGGAGAGGAGACGTTTCGGATTCTTGTCCCGTGCGCGTCGTAATCGAGTCAACAATCAGCCGCCGCTGCACAGCCTGTATCCCATCGACTCTACACGTGCTGCGATAGATATCTCGATAATATCTTCATTGTGATAAATGTCTCCGCCGTCGATCCGTCCGCCCGCAAATTAATGACACGCACGAACGACACAAAACGAGGATGACAGTTTTCGTTCCAATCCGGTATCTCGAATCATAGATTCGATTCTGGATACACGAGGGACGTTTGGCTCTTTTAGTTACTAGATTTCACTAACGAGAAGGAATATCTAGTTACAAAAGCTAGGTTAGATTTATTCGGTAAAGAGTAAAGGTTAGAGCAATCTAAACCTCATAAAGATTATTCCTGGTACACAATAGGTAATTTAAGGCCCTAAGCCTTAAGGCTCCTGGCTCCTTTCCGACCATGTCGAAATCGTGACGTCAGAGGCGAGAAAACACACGCTAAAATTTCTTAGATGCCATTTCGAAATAAAAAAATATTTCGATGAAACAGCACTTCAGATGGCTTTAGCATACTCTTAAAAAACCCCGAAAACTATCCTTTCCCCTTTATAATCAATCAACAGCTGTAAAATGTAATATTATGAAGCCCAGTCCGTCTGGTCTTTGCACATGCGCAGTCATTCCGCATATCAAAGTCTGATATCTCGATCATTTTACAGATGTTGATTGATTATAAAGGGAAAAGGATAGTTTTCGGGGGTTTTTAAGAGTGTGCTAAAGCCATCTGAACTGCTGTTTAATCAAAATATCTTTTCATTAAAAAATGGCATCTAAGAATTTTTAGCGTGTGCTTTCTCGCCTCTGACGTCACAATCCAATATGGCCGCGGTGAGCACCCAGGAGCCTTAAGAAATTGACCAATTACAGTCAAATATGAGGAGAATATTCGACTGTGATGTCAATTTCTCAAGACTTAGGACTTAAATCACCTATTGTGGACGAGGCTTAACCTAACCTAACCTAACCGATAAGCGATAAGAGTAAAGAGTAATCTAATCTAACTTAAAGAGTAACCTAACCTAACCTAACCGATTAAACATCGTACACGAAAATAAAATATTATCATAGCTAAAATATACGCATGATTATTAATTTCAGGTGTAATATAGCAAAAATTTATCTATGATAGTATTTGTTTAGTAATATTTTTCTGCTAAAGCTTAATAGTTTGTTAATTGCACAGGTAGCTTTTCAGTTTTGTTGGTAATTCATTACTATATCCTGTCGATAATTTATCGGACACTGTCGGAATATAAATGGATCTTTTCCCCTTTTCTCCCGGAAACAAACCCATCTATTGTTATTGAAATGAACTTAACGGGATCCTCGCCGAAAACATCGGTTCCTGTCAAAAGGGAATCGAGAGAAAAAAAGAAAGAAAGAGAGAACAATTAGTATGCGTCGTCGTCTGTGCGTCCCACGCACGCGCGGAAATTTAAATATAATGCCGCGAATATAATACACACACAATGACTGCGTAGGATGACGAAAATGCACGGACGGACGTATACAAGGACTTGATATTACTCGCGTAGGGTAGCAGTGCATTGATATTCAACCTTCGAAATATAAAAACGGGAAGAGAAAGGATGCAGATCCTCTCCTCGAAAGAGAAATGAGAATCCGAAGATAGGAGGATCTCTTTTATTAAAACGTAACGATGCGGAAAAGTAATATTCGGTTTTACGTCAACGGGAGAGTCTTTGTCGTCGAACCTGTCGATTTCGTCGGTTCCACTTTGGACAAGCTTTCCCTTCGAATACGTCGTCGCTGTTGCAACAATGGGGATACGATTCCGAGATACGTTTTTAACGATGTCGCCGCACATTCGAAATTTAAAATCTATCGGGTGTCAGTCGATCTGCATTTGGAATAATGAGCGCGTCCCGAGTTTACGATTGAATAGAATATTTTCTCGAAAATATTCACATCTCGCACTTTTACACACGCATTTTCGCGCGAATAGTTTTGTTCTATGAAAACGAAAATGTAAAGAGGAGTTTATTTCTAACACTGATTGGAAACTTTTTTAATAATGCGTGGAAAAATAATCGACTTCATTTCTTTTTATATCTATTATTTTATTTAGCGTTTACATATATGAATCACTGAAATTTTAAAAAATACATATATTTTTTACATGTATAAATCATTTAAATTTAAAAAATTTAATTGATTTATGTGTATGTAACCGCTAAATATATATATTTATATTGTTACTTGAAAGACTGTTTTTTTACGACTTTCTTGTCACTCTTGAAATAACATATATAAATGATTATCAGTTATTAATTTTATGACAAATGTTATACGTCGCGAGCCTTTTTCTCGTAACGTACGAAAGTGGTCGTAATAATATATGATGTAATGTCAGAGATCGTTTCTTTCGAGCGGAAGTAAGTAACTTCGGTATCGGTGAACGATGAGAAAAGGGGCCAATCGGAAAAAGTTACTTCCAATATGGAGAATTGCTGCCTTGTGAGAGTGAAACGTGCTCGTAACTTATCCTTTGCGCGGACGAACAAATTGACTTCGGCCAAGTTCGGCAATTATTCTCTTACCTTAAACGAGGGGGGATTAGTAGAGGCGAGCCCTTATCGACGGTAACTTGCCATCGCCGTAATTACGCTGGACATTTGGAAGACGAAGATTTCCCCTTGTCCAACGAAATCTCGAAGTTATCCCGTGTAATTTCCACGCTATTAAAAAAAAATGATTTAAAAAACTCACTCACGCATTCAGCGCGCCGTCTCGATAATCCGATTTTCGGCTAGTTTTCTGTCTTCTTTCGTTAAGCAGAATTTATTTTTTTAATAAAATGGTACAATTTTTTGCCTGGTCTCCTTTTCCTCTGTGTATGCTCGCCGGCTGTGCGCGGTCATACATTATAAAATACATAATGTATATAGTACATACATAGTATATATGCGACACGATGAAAAATGTACATCTGTCGCGAAAATGTCGCGGCGAGTCTGACAGATAATTCCGCGCAAAACCGCCGTCCGTTTTTCATTTGTTACGTGACAACATTTATAAAATAATATAGATTCTGATATTTCAGTGTTGAGAAAAGAGCTGCGACATAACGATATTATTAATCGTTTGTACATATAAATATACAGGGTGTTCAATTTTAATCGACCACCCATAAAAACTTTTTTTATTTGTAATTGCACAACAAAATATTTCAGACAAAAATTATTTTCTTTGAAGATCTTTTCCCAAAGAGCACTTTTCAAGATCATTTGAAGGTCATTTATATTTTTTTACGAGATATTTTATATCTAAATTTTTGACATTAATGATACATAAACTATGAAATATTCATTTTTTGACGATCTTATCTCAATATTTTTATGCATAAAATAATGAAAGGAATCAATTGATGTAAGAAAACACATAATTGTTTGTAAGATAAAGTCTGTAATTCGCAACTAGTAGTTACATACTTTTTCTTACAAACAACTGTGTTTTCTTATAAATGTGTATACATATATTTTTATTTTTTATAGATATATTACACTTATATAAATTATATATATATATATACTATATATAAATTTAATAAATGACGAAAATAACGGAGAAAGAGAGAGACATGAAATACTTTGTGCATACATTCGTTTACGAATACGTAATACATAATTTCGCGTGGAATATAAGTCGCATATAAATATGCAAAACTGAACGGTTTTGCATGTAGAACGCGTCGGAGAATTGCCGGGGAGCTGAATTAATAATTCGCCGTCGAGATTAATTCCGCTTCGCGGGGATAATCTTCCATCGACGATCATTGTGCACGGTTTTTATGAGAGAGAAAGAGAAAGAGAGAGAGAGAGAGAGAGAGAGAGAGAGAGAGAGAGAGAGAGAGAGAGAGAGAGAGAGAGAGAGAGAGAGAGAGAGAGAGAGAGAGAGAGAGAGAGAGAGAGAGCATGCTTTCTTCTCTCCCGTAGCACATACCATATTATCATGCTACCATTTCCCGCGGTTATTATCGGAACGGATATTCCCCGACAATCGGGGTATTGTCCGTTGCATACCGGCAATTCACGTCGCCGCAGCCGAACCTGTTGTGTTGCGTTCGCAAAGGGGGGATATATTGATATTTAATAATCGGTTGAGTGTGTTGTGTGCCAGGAGGAAGAGGAGGAGATCCTTGAACCCTAAAACGGGTCCCGCGCGAGTCGGATGAGGTCGCGAAACAGAGAACTCCGCTATTGTTCTTTTAATCGCGATAATGACAAAAGCCTTCGAGCTAAGGTTGAAAAATCTCAATTAAGTAAGCGCGCATACCGCACTTATTTCATATACCGGATGCGCGGTATTAACCTTGACATTCTACCATATACGAGGGTTGTCTGAAAAGTTTCCGACCTAACAAAGATACAAGACATTTTTTCTTCAAATTAATTTTTATTTTTCTACATAGTCTCCTTGTAAGTCTATACACTTCTCCCAGCGATGCTCCCATCTCTTCAACCCGTCCAAATAGTACTCGGCGTCTTTCTCTGCAAAATAGTTGTTTACAAAGGTGATGGCCTCTTCATTCGACGAAAATCTCTGTCCTCCGAGCGCAACTTTTAGCTTAGGGAACAAAAAAAGTCGCTTGGGGCTAGATCTGGTGAGTAAGGAGGGTGGTCAAGCAGTTCAAACCGTAATTCGTGGATTTTCGCCATGGCAACCGCTGAGGTGTGAGACGGCGCATTGTCTTGGTGAAACAAAATTTTTTTTTCTGCAAATGTGGCCGTTTTTCCGCAATTTCTGCCTTCAGCTTGTCAAGTACTGATGCGTAGTATGCTCCTGTAATGGTTTTTCCTTTTTGAAGATAATCGATTAAGATAACTCCATGACTATTCCAGAAAACAGTTGCCATCACTTTCCCAGCCGAAGGAACAACCTTTGCTTTTTTTGGAGCCGATTCCCCCTTCGCAGTCCACTGTTTTGACTGTGTTTTTGTTTCTGGAGTATAATGGTGTATCCAAGTTTCATCTACAGTAATTAATCGGCGCCAAAACTCTGATTTATTGCGCCTAAACTGCGCCAACAGAGCGTTGGAAATATTCATTCGAATACGTTTTTGGTCCAAAGTGAGCAAACGCGGCACCCAACGCGCGGACAGCTTTCTCATGCCTAAATCTTGATTCAATATGTGACAAACACGTTCTTTGGACATGTTCATAGCCTCTGCTATCTTTCTAACTTTAATTCGGCGGTTGTCTAGCACCATTTGGTGAACTTGAGCGATCTTGAGATTATCGTCAGTGGTTGCAGTTTTTGGACGTGCCGAACGTTCATCGTCACCCAAGCTGATACGGCCACGTTTAAATTCAGCAGCCCAAAATTTCACGGTGGTAAATGATGGTGCAGAGTCCCCGTACACAGCGTCCAACTCGTCTTTGATTTGCGTAGGCGTATTGCCTTTCAAAAACAAATATTTAATGACAGCTCGATACTCGATTTTTTCCATTTTCACAAAAACACTCACATCGACTCACTCAAATGATTGTCAAACAACAACTGCGCGTCCAAAATGGCTGAAATTTTGGTGAGTACCTTTCAAAGCATGCGCAAACACATTCCCCAACTTTTGTTTACGAGTGCTGCCATCTTCATGTTGAGGTCGGAAACTTTTCAGACAACCCTCGTATAACACGTAAGCTACTCGAATGTGTGTGAAATTTCCAGTTGAAATTTTTCGTCCTTTTCTCGATCGAAAAATGGGGTCAAAACTTTTGTTCGCATCCTTGATTCGCCAATTGACACGTTGTATTCTTTGCTTTGTTTTCTGAGATCATATTTTTATTAATAAACGAGATACATTTTTTCTCTCTGATTTTTTTGTATTTTTTTTTTGTAACTTACAAAGCTTATTATTTATAATGAGTTACAACGAGCAATATTTTCGAATTTGATTTACTTCTAATTTTCCATATTTAGATTTTAGATCGATTTTATTACTAACATTTTGTTTATTGATTTATTTATTACTAGGAAAATTTTATTAATTCTATACAACAGAAAACCACACACACAATAGTTTTATTGAGACATTTCTTGTCTAATTTAATCACGATTGAAATAAAGCGGAGTTCATAAAAATTTAATAAGTATTTTGAATTATTGACGCTTACGATGTAGCTATTAATGATTTAGTGGCTTCGGGGATCATCATTAGCGATCTGTTAAAATTTTATTATGTAATAAATGTCTACCTGTTTTCTTAATTACATCTCCGTACTTGCTTAATTAAAATTAAATTATGTCATTTACGTATTCGTACGATAGGTTGCATTAAAAAAACTCGTGGTTTTTCTCGCTCATTGATTTTCGAAAAATGCATGTGTTCTCTGAGAGAAGTATTCTTTATACATTCAACATTAACACAGGCATTTTCATCGCCCTTAAACAATTAGAGACAATTTTAATTGATAACGCTATGTAGTCAAAATCTAATTATTATTCCATCAACACACTGCATTAATGAAAAAAGTCTTATTCTCATGTAAAGCATCGAATGAAATTTTCCGAGACAAAATTCAGTACAAACCACATTCTTGCTAATGTCCTACGCTCGTTAGGGACATCCGATGCGTATAGCACGACCCATGAACCTCTCGATGTTCTTATAGCTGAGTAAAAACGGAAACGCGAACAGGATATTACGAAAGAGGGCGCAGAGGAAGGGAGGGTCTTTTCTAAAAGGTCTTTACAACCGGGAACGTTTCACGGACGCGAAATGGCGAGAGGAGGGCATTCAATAGGATGATCGCCATTACGGTCGTGTCGTTTCGCGACGATGACATTCTTTCTCCCTTTGCGCGAAGAAGAGAGCATGTTGCTCTCTTTACGACAGGCTTGTATTTGCACAAAACGTCCTTCCGCCATTTTATGCCCGTGCACCCATGGGCGTAGCCAGGGTGGGGCAGGGGGGGGGCATTTGCCCCCCCCCCCCCTGACACCCTGACACAGAGAAGTAATTTTAAAAAAGTAAAGAAATGTATCTGATGTCTGTAATACAATTTACAAAATTCAACAAATAAATCCAGAGTTTGACAATGAGTATATATGTTCTGTATAAACAAAAAGAAACTGGAAGAAGAGATATTAAAAAGATTTTCCGAAGATCAGCGAAGACTGGCTTTAACATAATTATTAAATTTATTTTTATATAAATTCTTATACAAAAATAAATAAAAAGTTTAGTTAAAATAATAAAAAATGTTATTAGATTTTATTTGATAAATTTTTGCCTCCCCCTAGATAAAATCCTGGCTTCGCCCATGCGTGCACTCCATAAAGCACGAAGATCACCCGCGAATCGGCCAGTTGTATCCGACGACGATGCTCTTCCTGTCCTTTCGATGGATGACATTAGTCACCCACGTGCGCAACTGAGTAATTTCTTTTTATTTTTTCTATGCGTCAATAAGCTTTTCACAATTTAAGTTTAATGATTAATACATTTATTTAAATAAGTAATATGCTCATAACATGTGTCTTTGTATTTTAATTCGTCTTTTAAAAATGGATGACAGATAGATCATCCATGTCACTTCTGACGTCCTATTTAACAGCGCGATTATTCTATACATAGTTGACAATTCGCCTCTTTTCTCTCTCTCTCTTTTCAGAGCATCAACTCTTTCTTCAAAACAAATAATCCATTACGTCCCTATTGGATAAGGTATTTAATAATTAAATATTTCCGTAAATTGAGAAAAAAATTGATTTAGGAATGAAAACAGACGCAGTAACATGGGGATTGGTTTGATTCAGACCTGTGATGGTTAAAAATGAGTTTTACCATAGTGTTTCCCATTCCGTGGCAACGAAATAAAGTTACATGGTCGGGCGAAAACGCGAGATCTACGTGAGCGAACTACCAAGCTGTCTCGTATGTTTACTCTTCGCCCCGTATCCTCTTTCTCTCTCTCTCTCTCTCTCTCTCTCTCTCTCTCGCTGCCTATTAATTAAGTATCACTTCTCGGAAGAGCAACGCATCGTCGAGCGGGCCTATATACGCGGCAGCTGAGAATAATAATCAGGGGAAGAATAATAACACCTGGTCGAGAGACTGTATGTACGATAACGTACTCTCTCTCTGTCTCTCTCTCTTGCTCTCTCATGCAATTGCAACGGAATAATTATCGTGCCAGATCGCGCGTAATCACATGTGCGACGTGGATGCCGATATGATGGAACGGACATCGTGAGTCTAGAACGATTGTGAGAAATGCTTGTCTCGTTAATCGGGACAGGAACGTTCAAAAGTGGGAAATGTTGAATACATATGTTCTAACTCTTACGAAATCAAATTCCTGATCTCTTTTTTTTTTGTTAAAAAAATTTTTGAAAGCTCATAATTTGGTCTAAATCAGGAAATTAATTTGGTCGATATTTTGAGAATATCTTCAATTTTTTATCAGGTATGATAATATTTACAGTCTGCTGCGATGAGAAATTACAATTCTATATGCATACAATTTTCAGCTTTAATACAATTTACGATTAAACGAAAATACGTTTATAATAAAGCTTAAAATAAAGCTTTATATCTTGCAAAGAAAAGGCGAATATTACGAATATTTGTCTCATTAATTTTAGTAGTATTTCTTTTCTCCGTTTTAAAAGTCCTTTTGTGGAATCCGGAATATTCATTCCCGATATTGTTGTAACACGACGAAAATCATACAGCGATTATTCGAGAATGTACCAAATAGAACAAACTGTACTGAAAACATGTGCCTAAGGGCTTCCATCTTTTTTCCCCTCCACTTATTTCCCTCATCTATCTTTCATACTTTCCCGGTCGTTATGCAAATGACACGCATACGACAGGAATATGAAAAAAAAGAAAACTTTTCCTTTAACTCCTCCTTCGACCAGGGAACGTTCATTAGATATAGGTACGTGAAGTATTCTAAATATCTCTCCCTAAGCTTCTTCGACTAACTGCACCCTTTCTTTTTTTTTCCTCTTCCTTCGTTGAGATGTAGCAAAGCTGTTTCTTAAACCGATGGATTTTTTCATTTTTTTCTTTAAGAAATTTATTCTAAAATTTATTTCACGCACATACACTTATCGTATATTAATTCCTTATTCATCAAATAAAAAATATATAAATGAACTATATTCTTTCACTGTTTGAATCGACTGATTTGATGGCAAAAGAGAAATTTTTCATTTTCCTGAGACCAAAAAAAATATAAATTCATAAATAATGCATGCAAATTGAAAAAAACGTTATTGAACAGCTGATTTTTCCTAGAAGTCTCTAATCAAAAAAATTTACCTTCCGACATCACTCTCGCTCTCTTCCTTCATCCCATCCTGATTTCGCTTTCGATTTTACCGGCCCATTAGCCAGTCGCTGACCGGTACTTGCAATTATCCGCGTCACGCGTTAGACGCGTTATTACGATGAACACGCACGGTAGCATGGAGAGGTAGATAGAAAGGGAGACAGAGGGAGAGAGAGAGAGACAGGGGGAATGTGGGACGTAAAGTGGGTCTCGGTAGACATGTCTAGATGGATAGATCCAGGTTGCACGCTCGGCGAGCTCTCTTCTACGAAATCGTTAGCATACACCGAGATAAACACGCAGTTATTTACCGGCAAAGTGAGGCTTCTATCGATCCGAATCGGTATGGATCGATTTGTACATACATTCCGCGCATATTGTATGTATATTTTTTTCCCCATTCCTCCGTTATGCTTGCGCGGTTGTTTCACAGCTGACCCTGTTGGCGAATATAATTCTCGCCAAGCATGATCGATTAAACCATCGGGGATATGAGGCAGCAGCCACGATTATAGTCCAACTTTATTGTGCACGTAATATGGAACCATCCTATATACGATGGCCATCTCGTTCGTGATATTTTATAATAGCTTGTTTTAGTTCCTGTTATTAAATTAACGTAGCTCAAAAGAGCGCCCAACAAACCTGTTTGGTACTCCTGAAATTTCGCGTTTTATCCGAAAAATTAGCTCATAAATATAGATAATAATATATCATACATGATAGATTTATATTAATCATGCTCGTAATTTCTTTTTTATTTTTATATTTAATATTTTTGAATAGTGTCTGTCATATTATTAAAATAAATTTGGGACTTAGTGATGTTAAGAAAAAAAAATTTTTTTAATGTTTACACAGAATTTTTTCATAGAATTTACCCTGAAAATCATGGTGATCGTGGGATAATACAGGGTGCGTCAGCTAAATCCGGACAAATTTCAATTTGAATTTCCCGCCATATTTTATTTTAGCGCTAGGTTGGTATTTGTGTCCGAGTAAGCTAAAACAATGTTCTGAACGAACATAAACTCAATGCTCATGGCTGAGCATTCAAAATTGAGCGCGGAATATAACAAAAGAGCGGCGATTGTTGAAAGTCTTCGCGCAGGACGTTCGCCGGCCGAAATAATTGAATTCTTTAAATATCCGAGATCGACAGTTTACGAAGTTTCCGCTAAATATAGGGCTTCGGAGAAGTCTAAAGAAGGTTCCGCAAACCAGCTCACACGAGTTATTTGGTCCAAAACTGGCTGTCGGAAAACGTCGACATGTTTTTGAGCAAAGAGTTTTGGCCTCTGAATAGTCCAGATTTAAATCCGTTGGACTATTACGTGTGGAGCGTAATTGAAAGGGTCACACACAAGTCGAAACATCCTAATGTGACATCTCTCCAAGCCGCTATTGAAGCAGCATTCTTAAATATGGACAAGCCGGCGTTGCAGAGAACGTGTAATCGTTTCAGGCCAGGATCGAGGCAGTAATTGCGGCAAACGGTGGTTACATTGAGTAATTTTTCTCTATAACGGTTCCACAAATGACACGAAAAAAGGTTTTTATGTAATTTTGTACTTTTGACCAATGAACTTTTATTTAAATAAATTGTTTATTTTCCGGATTTAGCTGACGCACCCTGTATATGGTATGGAAAAATTTTTAAAAATGTTTGATTAATTTTACCATACTTTTAATAAAATTAATCAAATATATTTTATATTTTATTGTAATAGATATTATTTTTTATTGTGATAAATATTAATCAGAGAAATTCGCATAAAATTCTTTCCATACCATATTGTGTCATGATTACCATGATTTTCAGGGTAAATTCTAAGAGAAAATTTCTGTGTATAATTAATATTTTTGAATAAAGCTGTCATTATTAATAAAATGAATCTGGGACGTATGAGATCTTACCAAAAAAACGTTTTCTTTCAATTTTTATATTTAATATTTTTGAATGGAGCTGTCCTATTATTAAAATGAATCCGAGACGTATGATCTAAAAAAAAGAAGAAAATGCGTATAATAAAATACCTTCTTTATCGATCGTAAATTAATGTTCTATAAATGCTGGAGAGGGTTTAACGATCCCGAGAACCGATCTAGAGAACCGCGTGCGGGAAAGATCTTGGTGATATTTGGTTTCCGTTGCCGTGTTCCAGTCGGCAGAAACGATTGCGAGCCAATTAGACGGGAACGCAAAACATCGATGCGATGTTACATATTTATGCATAGAATCGCGCGCACCTATAGCTTTATACACGGGGGCCGTTTTCGTTCTGCGCGTTCCGTGTAATCCGATATGCAGATGCGCACGCGAATCGCCCGAGATGGCGCGGGACACGCGGAATTGCAGTGATTTATGGGAAGATCACGGCACCGTAAATGAGTGAAAATCTTGGAAACGCCAGCAGAGAGAGAGAGAGAGAGAGAGAGAGAGAGAGAGAGAGAGATAAGGGACAGAAAGAGAGTTCACGATTCGCAGAATCGCAACTTTTTTGCGGTGATATTTGCGTGAAAACAGATGAAGCCGCCTGTAATTCTAAAGGTAAAACTGTCGAAAAATAAATATTTTACGAGATATTTAAACGTGTCAGACTAACAAAGATGTCAAATATCTCGTAAATATTTCTGTTCAATTTTGGGCTATTTTATCCTTATAATTTTTTATGCAGAATGTTACAAGGAATTTATTTGCATAAAATACACTTAGAAGTAGTTCCATTAAAAAAGATTGAGTTGATCTTGAAATGACCTTGAAAACGCCACTCAATGTCAAATTGATAAGATTAATAAATTTTTATAGATCTTTTTAAATCCTACAACTTTTATTTTTTTTTAACAATTTTTTATAAAATTTATATTTTTCGAGGTATTTCGCCGTCTCGACCTTTTCGGGACATCCATAAACATATATACAGGATATGTTTCTAAATAAGTGCGAAAAATTTTAGGAGATGATTCTTTGTCGAAAATTAAGGAGGGTTTTTCATATAAACATATGCTCTTATATCCCCCCCTGAGAAGTTACACTTCTACAAAGGGGGAGGTAAAAATTAGGTTTTTACTTTTATTCTTGAAAACTATTGATTTTACGAAAAAAATAAAAGAAATAAAAAAATTTCTAAAAAATCATGCTTTCTAACGCATTTTTAGATGATCACATTCTGGTCTGTTAAAAAGTTCTAATAAAAAATTGAATAGGGATTGTTTGATCCCCTTATAACGATATGGAAAGATTAAAAAAATATTAATAAATATCCCTTTTACTAGTGAAAAATATCTACCAAATTTAATTTTTTTAACTTATCCAAAGAGAAAAATTAAAAACTTAATTTTCACCTTCCCCTTTGGAGGAGTGTAATTCCTCAGGGAGGAATATAAGGAGGAGTATATGTTTATATGAAAAACCTCCCTTAATTTTCGACAAAGAATCATTTCCTAAAGTTTTTCGCACTTATTTAGAAACACTCTGTGTGTAAAAATAAATAAATATAAAATATATGTATATCTAAATAAATATAAAAATACATACATAAATATATGTTTCTAGAAAATTGAAAGATAATCTGCTTCATATTACATAAGATCTTTTAAAGACGCAAAAGTTTGTTTTAAAGAAAGAAAAAAAACATACTCCGAGTCTTTCACAGTACGCGCGAGATGCGTCGCGACTTTGCCTTGGGCAGTAGCTGTAAAAGTGAAAATTACAATGAAAACCGTCTTTCTCGACGCGGAACACAATAGGGTTGCACGATGGTTTGCGAAACGTATTTCGGTGCCGAGGTAAATCACGGCCGGGGCCGAGGCCTGGCCGGTCGTGGGTAAAAATAAGCGATGACGAATGGAGCGGCGGACAACCCGTAATCCAGAAACAATGTGCTGAATGAATAAAAATGAGATAATGGCAGGCGGACCCCGGTTGCGGCCGCTGCTCTCTCTCTCTCTCTCTCTCTCTCTCTCTCAACGAAGGGAGAGAAGAGGAGAAGCGAATCCGGGGTGTCGGGTGCACTCGATGCATTCGGTGAAGATGTACTATCTCCCTCCCCTTCACTTCCTCTCTTTTTCCTTCTCCTTTCTTTCTCAACGCACGAGCGTTTCCGCTCTTCCCTTCGCTGTATATGTATATAGGGTGTATCAAAAATCGATTGCTTTCTCCCGAATACGCAGATATTCCGTGAATATAAAATCGATTTTTCCATAAAGAATATTTTCTGGCATTTCTTCCGGCGGTGAAGTCTTTCGTATGTAATTTTGAAAATTTTTAAATTTATTTTAAATGCAGATAAGGTGAAAAAAGAAGATATTTTATAGAATATGTAAGATATATATTTGATATAAAGATATACATTTCTAAAATTTATCATTAAAAATCTAATATTAAAAATCAATTATATATATTTTTAATTTATAAAAATATTTTTTTTTCTCAAATTCTTCGAAAAATTTATTGTTGAATAAAAGAAGATGCAATATTGGGAAGACACCGTGTTATCAATTCGCATACAGTATGGTGTCTCTCGTTTTTTACCAATTGTATATCTGAAAACATACATCTCTTGGAGCGGGCGTTATAATTTTATGCTCCATTGTGAAGAAACACAGCAGTTGGAGAAGAATAGCTCGCTTTTTGCAAAACCGAACGAAACTTATGGCTCTATCGGCCCGGGCAGAACGCGCATAAACGGTATGCACGCGTATAAATGCTTTGCAAATGTCATTGACGGGGTCTCAAAAAATATATGTATATATATATTTACAGGAAAATCAATATATACACAAATAATATATAAAATCAATAGTATCTAAAATACAATATATATACAATATATATAAATGTATATTTTATTTTCTATACTATTTTTCTTTCACACGCATCTTGAAAGTTTATTTATATCAAGGTGTACGAACGCGGATTATTTTTCGCATCCGCAAAAACGAGCGCGCGTTTCTCTCGACCGGAGATGCTGTGTATTGGCTTTTCGTGGAAATACACAACTATTGATACACAGTTCGCGGAATAAGCTCAATTTAGATTCCGATTTGGTCTATTTACGATGCTGCAAGGCAAATGGGATTCGGACGATTCTGACGTTTGATATAAATTTTCTGATAAATGTTTAATGATTATAAAAGAATCTAACGAATCGAAAAATAAAATACTTTTTTAACATTGCGTAAAATTTTTATTTAAACAGACAAATTTTTTAAATATATATTTTTAATACTAAAATTAAAATATGAAAAAGTGTGCAAAAAGATATTAAAACAGAACAATGACAAGTGTAAAGATAAAAAAATATGCATATTTTTTATTTTATATAATTTATCGAAGTTGAATCTTGACTATATACCATGCATAATTATTTAGAATCTCATTATTAATGCCCTGTTCTTCCATATCTATTTTTTATTATATTTTTCGTTTTATTATTAAAATCAAAACTTTATTTAAATTATTTTTATTTTACTGTTGTTTTTTATTTAGTTTTTTATTTTATTATTGTGTCATTTTTATTTGTTATGTAAATTATATATATTTTTTAACAAGAAAAACATTATTTGTCTATTTGTTTAAAAATTTTATGTAATATTAAAAGAAATGTTATTTTTAGATTCACTACGCCTATAAATTCTCAACGCGACTTGTTGCACATAGATATAATAAAATTTTTTTTCATTAATTATATCCAAATAATATACAATAACTCGTGAAACGCTAAAAATTTCTCCCACGCGTAATTGCGTTGCCCAATTTTTAGGTTTACAAAAAATAGCCGCTAATCAAGATTCTTTCGGCTCTATTTCGGACCTGTATCTTTCTTCGCGTTACGCGTTTATTTCAGCGTTTTTGCGATGCTAATGTAATCCCGGCGTTAATCAAAGTCCAAATTAATGTCGCTATCGGATCGGAACGCGCGCTCGCGCGTGTTACTTGTTTTACTTGTAGGGGGGAAAGGGGGGCTAATAACGAACAACGCGAGCTCTCGCGCATTTTTGTGCAAAAGTGCGCGCTCGTTCGTCGTTTCTCGTTCGTCGTCGTCGGACGACCGTGCACTGTGATGCAAATGTAATCCGGGCACTGATATGGGAATTTCACGGGTGGCATCGGAAATTCAAATTTATTCCGCCGTCTACTCCTCCGCGCACTTCGTCCTCCATCGATGGAGGACGCGTTTGCGCCCGATGGTTAGTTGCATCCTGTATCCTGCGGTGCGGAGAATGCGAAACCTCTCTCCGCGCGCGGGAACACTCCGCTGAAATCACATATGTTCCGTAACAAAGTTGCATATCTTGCATACCGAACTGACCGCGGCACGGTAACGTAATCTGACATTCGGATAGGCAGCAGCCAGCGCGCGTTGGATATTGTAAAATTTGCGGTCGCGAAAGATTTTCTCGTCCCGAGATTAGATGCGAATACGAAATTATTGTTAATCATAATTCATAATTATAGTTAGTCATAATTGGGATTTATGGGATATTTTACGAGTAGTTCGAATTGCATGGTTTCGAACTCTTTATGATTACTTGGAAAAAAAAACCAGTATTTTCAAGTAGACTCAACGATATAGATTTGAATTTTCTATATAAGTATTTCGAAAAACAGAATAGTACTTCGAAGTACATTCGAATCTGAATCAAATATATTCGAATCTTTGTGAGTACTTATAAGATATGTATTATCAAGATGTCAATTCTCTGGAAAAACTGGGGATTCTTAGGAATTTTTTTTACTTTGAAAAATCTGAGCATTCTCATGAAATTGTATTGAAATTCAGGAAAATTTTTTCAAATATTGTGATATTTTCTTAAAAAAGTGTCTTTGATAATCTTACTTTTATTTAACACTTAAGAAATATATATCTAATATCTTTCTAATATTAAAATTTTTATTAAAATATGATTTAAAAGTTTCATAGTATAATTGTATATTCAATATTTTAATTAATACTTAAATAAATTAGTACTCTTTAAAAGTTTATAATAAATTATTTTTTGTAATAATTTTTATATATGTATATAATAAATTATTTTTTGTAATAATTTTTATATACATATATAATAAATTATTTTTTTACGATAAATTATTTTTTGTTTTATATTTTTATTTTATATTTTGCATATATCTTATTTAGTTTAAATATAGTGATATATTGTACTTTGTTATAAATTGTCCAAATTAATTTTGCAATTAATAAATTAATATTGAATGCTAGAAAAATTGAATTCTTTCTTTGCAATCGTATAAATAGAAAACATTAGAAAACACATATGATTGATATGATAAAGAAACTTATTTTTAAAAACTGCCTCTTTTTCTTATTTTACCTGAAATTTTAAATCAAAATATATTGAAGATCAGGGAATTCTTAAGGAATTTTTTTTACACGATTTGAGTAGACATCTTGAATATAATGCACATACACACACATTTTGTTTAAAAAATTGTTAAACATGTAATACTTTAAGAAATAATTGATCTAAAAGCGTTTAAAATTTTAGAAAATAATATGGATATATCAGAACGAAATGTTTCAAAATATCTATTATGTATTTGAAACGCGTGTTACATAGAGTCTTTATCTTCAATTTGACATGGGATAAAAGAATTAGTATTATTTGAATCTTAGAAAATAAAACTTGAATTCGACTCGGATTTTTAAATACATATTGAACGTGATCTCATTTCTAATAATAAATAATACAATATAGCGCGATTCACATTCAGAGACATACGCACGCACATTACATTTAAAAAAAAACTTTAGAATATAACATATACAACACATAAAGAAGAATTGATCTACAAATATAATTGCTCTCCAAAATTTCATTCTACAAAATAACATAGATCAGAATTCTCGAAATGTTTCTAAACGTCTGTACTTGAAAAGTATATTACACACAGCCTTTGATCATCCTCAATTCGGTATGGGATAGAAAAGAAAAAAAAAAATGAAACCCGACGTTCCAGCCTCCCGTTTGGCCTTCGCGATGATGATCGTGCCGCGCCATTGGCGGCCTGGCCTGTGCATCGCGAGTGCATCGGGCGGGTGATTACCTCTTTGTGAGATTACCACTCGACGCGTCTGTCCACCACCGGGCGTGCAAATGTGCATACCGTGCGCGGATCAATTGCGCGTCCCTCCACCCTTCCTCCTCCCTTCCCCCTCTCTTCCCTTCCGCTCGCTCGCGTTACCCGCCAGCTAGAAAATTAGCCGCGTATCTACCGAACGACGTATGAGAGCGTTCGAGAGCAACGAGCATAACTATGCGGAGTGGCCGAACCGTTAGCCATTTTTGCGGTTCCGCATGATGCCCGCCGATCGGTGAAATCCGCGACCGCGATTTACTGTTTGCATACAAGCGTCATCCCCCCGTCCCGCGAAATCAGCGTCAAAACGCGCCGCTTTTGGCGCTAATTTTGCCGCAACTGTCGCAAACAGTGTGATTGCGTTGACACGCGCATTTTGCGTCGACTGTTTTTGAAATGATTGACTATGATCGCATTGTATGGTGGGGTGATGAACTATCTATCTCTCTCGTTATAAGTGTTAAATTATATTTTTTTGAGATGCCAAATAATATGGAATAAACTAACAATAAGTTTAAAGTTAAATAAATATTAAGATAATGCAGTAGGATGATTATAATTTATCTTGCAATAAAAAATTATTTTTTGACCAGAGTGTCTACTTCCTGGAGAAAAACTGGAGATTGTTAGGAATTTTTTTTTTATTTTGAAAAATTCTTGTGAAATTCTCTGGGGAACTCTCATAAAAGTTTATTGAGACTCGGAAAATTTTTTTCAAAAATTGTGTCTTTGATATAAGTTTACTCTTATATTTCAAGCGGTGATTAGTCAAGTTAGCAATCGTATATATGTACATACGTATATATGTTTAAAAAAATTTAAGTATTTTGTGTTCTTTAAAATATTTGATTTTATAAATATTATTTTGTTTTTTAAAATAGAAAAAATGCATTTGTTATTAAACTATAAACAGATTGTGTTTAGAGTAGAGAGTTAATTTTTAAAAGACTTTTAAGATCTTGTATTTAATAGGATTAAAGAAACATATATCTAACATATTTTTGCAATATTTAAATTTGTATTAAAATCTCATATAATTTTAGCGACGATCTCTTTTTAAGTATCAAGGTCTTATATAAGTTTCATAAAGAAAATTGTTCAATTTTTAATGATATTTAAATAAAGTATTACTTCTTAAGACGCTTTTATAATAAATTATAATAAATTATTTTATATTTTTATTTTATAATTTAGCATATCTATCTTTAACATTTAGATATAGTGATATATTGCACTTTGTTATTGTCTAAATTAATTTTACGATTAACAAATCAATATTAAATCCTAGAAAAACTACATTCTTAATAACTTCTTGCAATGATATAATTAGAAAACATAGAAAGCGCATACAATAAAAAAAACTTATTTTAAAATATTGCATCTACAAATTTTCTTATTTTGTCTAGAATTTTAAACGAAAATACGTGGAAGACAGGATCAGAATTTTTTTACAAAATTTGAGTAGACATCCTGGAAAAAAATATAACACAGTAAGGCAATTATACATAATTTATCTTGCAATAAAAAATTATTTAATTTATCTTTTGAAAATGTGACTTTAAGTTTCCAGACGTTGTCATATATTTCTCTTAAATATTATGGGTTTGACATTTTTTTAAAAATTTTAGTATACGATCTCACACAACTGAAAAGATATTTCTTTAGTATCTAACCGTCGATTTTGCCGTACGAGCTTCACAAAAACTTCAATCGTCATATCGAGTCGCGACGTATGAAATTTATCACCGCGACGATTCGCCAAGTTCTTTGTGACTCATTTCTGAAATTTCACCGCTGCGTCAAAGAGAAGCTGTTAATGAGGATTTTCCGACTGTGCATTGTCCGCTCCAATTACGTTTCCTACGCGGAAACGCGGCTTTCCGCGGCCACGTCGCGATATATATTCGCGGAACTCGACTTGTGACAGATGGAGTTTTAATCCGAACCGAATGTATATATCTCGCAGAGACGGAGAAAAATTGAATCCCAGAGGCAAGTGTTCGTTAGTATTTCGTCGGACGGCGTGTTCGCTTTAAATGAGAAGAGAAACGCGCGTGCGTTTCATGAGAAAGAGAGAGAGAGAGAGATTGCGCTTTTCATTATGCAACGCTACCCAAATGCATCGAGCATGTAATTGGCGTAGTATGTCTATTATTGTGTCATGAATTTAAATACAAGATCTAGATGCATACATTTCTCTTTCTCTCTTTGTCTTCCTTTACACAAGATATATTTTCTAAACATGTTATTTATATCGGATGAGCCATTTTAATGTCACATTCTAAATATCTTTTTTCGGTAAATATGCATAATAACGGACCCAGCCCCAATAACCTTGACCTTGACATATGTTGTCAAGGTCATAGGCCTGAGTAACCTCCAACAAATTTTAGCCGTCGCTTGTTGTTTAATAAAAAGTTATTAACAAAAAAAGTTGCAAAGAAAATATATCAGAAACGTATGTGCACACACACACACACACACACACACGGGGAGGGTGCGGGAGGGGGCCAAAGGCCCCCCTTGCACCCCCTCCCCGTGTGTGTGTGTGTGTGTGTGTGTGTGCACATACGTTTCTGATATTTTATATTTTCTTTGCAACTTTTTTTGTTAATAACTTTTTATTAAACAACAAGCGACGGCTAAAATTTGTTGGAGGTTACTCAGGCCTATGACCTTGACAACATATGTCAAGGTCAAGGTGATTGGGGCTGGGTCCGTTATTATGCATATTTACCCTTTTTTCCTACGTCTTTTAAAATAAAATGTTTCCCACAAAAATTGTTTGACTTTGAGGGGGACACAAGACAGTGATATTAATTTATTTACAAATAATGTCATTTTCGAGAAATTCATTAATCATCACTTTTTTTTACTTTAATATTTTTTTCAGATATGTATCGGATCTTAAATCTCCTGTTTTCATTTTATAGCTATATTATATTTTAAAATCTTTCTGCCATTTTTTTACCATACTTAATTTATTTTTTACTTAATAATTATGCTTAATTTATTCCGCGACATAGAATAAATTCTTCTTTTAATCTAGAAATATGAGAGAGAGAGAGGGGGGGGGGGATTCTCAAACTGCATGGTAGAAATTATTCTTTAACTCGACATAGGAAGCGTTCACTTTACTGCAAGGACTATTTTAAGGAAGTGCAGAATGCATTGTGCCCGTCTACACGGTCGTTACCAGAAAGGCGAAAGCTATCTGTATCGCAAACGACGTAACAAAGTATATCCACATGGCAAATCATAAAGCATGGCAACCATTATTGTCCCGCAGACAATAATGTCTCATACAAATATAGTGATGCATTACATATGCGGACGGGGAAGTGCATCAATTGCATCAAGTACATCGTCAAGGAGTGCCCGTTTCTCTTCTCCCTTTTCTTCCTCCACGTCTTAACTACACGTCACGCACAATCGTTTTCGCCGACGCGTTTGCTTTTTTTCGCGTATAAAATGCGAAAAATAGCTGCAATGTACATATTTTTTCTTACAAACAACTATGTGTTTTATTTACACCAATCGATTTCTTTCATTACACTGGTTAACACTGATTTTATTGCCAATTATATTAGATCGATTTTAGAGTAACTTCGTGTCGCTGATTTCGAATATATGGCATTAGTTTTTCTAGATTTGCTCTAATTTTTAAAATAATAGGAACCTTTAAAAACATAAAAATGCAAAAAAATGTAATGTTTAGGCGCGTAGTCTATCTCCAAATCATATGGAAACTCTCAAATCATACAAAAGTATACAGGTATGAAATACCTAATAGCGTTGTACTCGGTAAAATAACATAAAAACAAAGTAAGCTGATTCAGATAATCACAATTAATGCATAGAAAAATGCTGTTTGTACGCTTTTCTTTTATGTATGTTATCAGGTTCACGTTGTAAAAACAATGTTAATGAATAAAAAGACAGATCAACCTGCTGCATATGTCAGTAGCTACAGGCGTATTGGAGTAAAATCTTAATTTTAATATCCATTTCCTCACAAACTAAAGCCAATTCAGTAAAACTGTTATCATTTTTGGATTCAGCATCCCCAAAATATTATAAATTAGTTCAAACATCCTTGATAACTAAACAAAAGTTTTTTTTTTTGTTGAACAGTGTTATTTATGCATAAAAATATTGAGATAAGATGATCGAAAATGGAATTTTTTACGAGATATTTCATAGTTTATTTAAAATTATGTTAAATATTTAAGTACGAAATATCTCGTAAATTATTCATTTTTTGACCATCTTATTTTTATAACGTTTTATGTCGAAAATTGCAAAGAATTGATTTATATAAAAAAAAATCTGATGGTTCTATTAAAAAAAAACATAAAAGTAATCTGCGTTGATACCACTGCTT
>NW_028141170.1:11178674-11280945 GCF_030444845.1 Prenolepis imparis
AAGCAGTGGTATCAACGCAGAGTACTTTCTGAAAAACGGAATATAATTCGCGGACTCTTGTTATCTGCTTCCTAGATTGTCAAGAGTGGATTGTCATTTTTATCATCTTCCGCTATTTTCCGCTTGTTCGCCAGTAAAGAACAATATTTTCCCGAATCGCTCGTCCCAGCGTTTTCCCATCAATTTGAAGTACATCGCCTAAGTAAACCTTGATATTGATAAGACTGCACGGACGCCAACAGAGTGAACAGAGTAAACCCATTACTGAGTATAGTGAATGAACTTACATTATCGTAAGAAACATGTCATCATCGAGTAAGGAAATACCTTGATAAGCACAGGAATTTCGATATAAACGATTGTGCGATGTCGCAATATTCGCGGCGATTAAACACGACGCGATTGCTTGAGAGATGTTGATCGTTAAATTTAATTATGAATTATAAATTTTATATATTATATTTGTAATATATAAAATTACTTTATAATATTTATGATAAAATTATTTATATTCTAAATATATGCTACAATTTCAAAATATCTTATATCTTCTTACAAACATTTTTAATTATAAATTACTTGTACACAATTGCACGCTTATTTAAAATTTCTAAATATTTATCTTCTATAAACAAATTAAATTATAAATTATTTGTAAATAAAAAATTTCACGCCTTTTTTCATTCGATGCGCACCTAATATATCTCATTGTCAGACATGCGCAGTGCAGCCATTTTTCCAATACTAAGTTCGATCAGTTTTCATTGAATGACATCTTTGCTATCCACTTCCGGCGTTATCGTGACTCAAGCGAGGGGCGGGGACTCGCTTGCGAGTTATCGTAACGACGCGGCATATTCAGAGATTTCCCCGAGGAGGGTGTGCTCGTAACACTATTACGTCGTAAAATTTCAAGAGCCACCGATCCGAAGCGAGATGAAAGCGCGGTCGGTCGTGTGCGATTTCTTGAAGAATGATCTGCTGCTGCCGTTCGTATATAAAACGCTTAGCATTGCAACACAGTGAACTTCGTTCACAAACGAGTGCAAAAATGAACTGGAAAAATTACACTAGTTTATAAAAAAATATTTGTTTTACTATTTGGAACCAGACAAGGTGTTTCTTATAGATTTTTGGATGCTGAAAACAATGCCGCTTTTCACCAGCACGTCAGGTTTCTAAAATAATTGAGGGTTTAATATGCAAAAAATGACTTTTTTGCGATATTTAAGATTTTTTTATTAAAAAGGTTTACGTTATCTGGAAATTCTGATCAAATGTCATTGAATGTATTGTTCATCCCCTATAAAAGGCATTTTTTTTATTTCGATATCTTACTTTTTAGTCGTGTTAAGAAGGATTTAAGGCTCCTGGCTCCTCGCCGACCATGTCGGAATCGTGACGTCAGAGGCGAGAAAGCACATTCAATTTTTTGGCACACTTGTAAAATTGTCCGAAAACTATCTTTTTCCCTTTATAATCAATCAACAACTGTAAAATGACCGTAATATGAAGTCCAAGCCGTCTGGTCTTTGCGTATGCGCAGTCATCCACATGACAAAGTCCGATATTACACTCATTTTACGGTTGTTGGTTAACTGTTAAGGGAAAAGCATAGTTTTCGGACAATTTTATAAGTGTGCTAAAGAGATTTCTAGTGTTGTTTCATCGAAATATCTTTTTATTTAAAAATGGCACGCAAGAATTTTCAGCGTGTATTTTCTCGCCTCGGACGTCACAATCCAACATGGCCGCGGCGAGGATTCAAGACCCTTAAATACAGAGTTTTATTGAGATAGCAAATATTCTGTCTATGATGATGAAGTCATAATTATACTCATAATTTGTAGTTTAGGGCTATCGATACACATACACAGTGTAACTTATCGTGATAGATTCCACTAAATTATATATTTGGATATATTTATATATACTCATCAAAAAAATTATCGCAACACGTAATTAATATCAAAATTTAACATAAATTCAAATAAGCGTATCTCCGCGAAAAATTGTCGTATTTCAAAAATTTTTGTTTTGTTTTAAAGGGTAAAGTCTCTACTTTAAGGAACTTTCGTTCGATTTTGATTTTATTCTCTCCCCCTTTCTCCAACCCTTTAAAAGGAGGGACGTGTTTTTTTTTTCAAAAAATTGCATAGTTTGACGAGTTCTACGGAGTGTACTAAATTTTTTTCGCAAATACCATTATAACTATCGTAAAATATGGACTTTTCTCTACAGGTTGCTGGTCGGATTTTGCCCATCGCGCGCGCGCGCGCGCGCGCGCGCGTGTGTGTGTGTGTGTGTGTGTGTGTGTGTTGGGGCAGGGATATATGTTCGTATTTAAAATTGTGTATTTCTGCCTCGTCTTCGGATGACCTTTTATGGGAAGATGGCTGCATGATTTTGAAAGACTACCAACCAATTTCCAGCAATTGGAAGCAGCCCTACATCGAATATGTTTCGAAATTCTGCAAGCCACAATTAGAGCCTGCATTAATATGCGTGAGCGCCTGCAAAAGGTCATCCGAAGACGAGGCAGAAATATATAATTTTAAATACGAACACATATATCCCTGCCCCAACACACACACACACACACACACACACACACACACACACACACACACACACACACACACACACACACACACACACCCGATGGGCAAAATCCGACCAGCAACCTCCCCGTAGTGCCCATCGGGTAATGCTAATGTTGGCGGTAATTAAATATATAGGCAAAAATGCATTGGTAACTTTGATATGCTGTAACTTCACGAAAAAAAATCGTACGGTATTCAATTTTTTTTTAAATTTGTAGAGAAAAGTCCATATTTTACGATAGTTATGATGATATTTGCGAAAAAAATTTAGTACACTCCGTAGAACACGTCAAACTATGCAATTTTTTGAAAAAAAACACGTTTCTCCTTTTAAAGGGATGGAGAAAGGGGGAGAGAATAAAATCAAAATCGAACGAAAGTTCCTTAAAGTAGAGACTTTACCCTTTAAAACAAAAAAAAAAATTTTTTTAAATACGACAATTTTTCGCGGAGATACGCTTATTTAAATTTATGCTAATTTTGATATTAATTACGTGTTGCGATAATTTTTTTGACGAGTGTATATATGTATATATTTATATTATATATGTATATATATTTGTATATATTTGTATTGTATATATTTATATATAAGGTATCTCATTTTAATTGTCCACCTTAAATTTTTCGAAACAAATGCATTTTTGAAAAAATATTCCAGACAAAAGTTGTATGATCTAAAGGAGGACAAATAATGATAAAATTAATTTTAGAAAAAATAATTTTTTTTCAAAAAAACCTTTTCTCTTCTATATAAGAAATAGTTCTCAGCTTTAATCTTTCATAACATGGCTAAAAGTAACACATTGAAATAAAAAAAATGCATTTTGTAAGGAATAAACAATATATTCATGCTATTTGGTCAGACTTTCCAGATAACGTTAATCTTTTTTACAAAAAAATCTCAAATATCGCAAAAAAGCCTTTTTACACATTAAATCTCAATTATTTTGGAAATTTGACGTGCTAGTAAAATTTAATTTGCGACATCGTTTTCATTATTCAAAATTCTATAAGAAACACTTTGTCTGGTTTAAAATAACTTTTTTATATTATTTTGAGTAGTCTTACGATGTCTTTCGGATATTTAAAAAAAAATATCCCCCTCGTCACATTTCTCTTTTATTTACCTCCTCGAAATATCCGCATTTTAAGAGACACTCGGCAATTCCGGGACATTCTATGGTAAAGTGACGAATTTCCGCGGCGGATGCGTAACGTGAGTAGCTTCCTCTCCTCGTCCGAGGAATCGAATCTCTTAAAGATTCGCTCAGAGCCGCCCTTCGCGTAAAAGCTTTTCGGTTTAGAGCAAAAACAAGAAGGAGAGAAAGAGAAAGGGAGAGAGAGAGAGAGAGAGAGAGAGAGAGAGAGAGAGAGAGAGAGAGAGAGAGAGAGAGAGAGAGAGAGAGAGAGAGAGAGAGAGAGAGAGAGAGAGAGAGAGAGAGAGAGAGAGAGAGAGAGAGAGAGAGAGAGAGAGAGAGAGAGAGAGAGAGAATCAGAGGCTTTGCCTGAGCTCTGTAAGAGATTAAAGAAGAGGTAAACTCCAAAGATTCACGATCTCGACTTGCCAACCCTTTGGCGAAATAAATTTCTAAGCGGTTACAGGTTGCTCTCTCCGTGTATTTCCGTTCCTCAGGCGAATCGTTTCCCATCGTGTCATCCTTGCGCAGGACACTCTAACTCCCTTCTCCCCTCCCTCTCTCTCTCTCTTTTATTCCATATTCCCTCCCTCCACCATCTTCTTCCGAGACCGAGAAGATTCCCAAGATTCCCGTGGAAGTTTATCGACCATCGGCCAGCCTCCGGGTGTTTCCATGAAGAAGAAGAAGAAGAAGAAGGGTGCATCTCGCCTCGCAAATCGAATCGATCGTATCGACTCGGAGCGAGTCCGAGTCTCAGCTCGGCGCTAGTAGTTAACAGCATGCCGATGTAATTCATCGATACACATCGCGTTTCAGGCACACAAACATATAGTGTGTCTTGCCAATACGGCGTCGCAATCTTCAATGACTCTCAGACTTCTCGAATTTACAAACCTTATTCGAATAGGCAGACTTGATTGGAGTCAAACATCTCTTTATTCATACATTGTCGTTAATATAATGTTATTTAATATATTATTTATATATTAGGTTATATTATTTAATCTATTATCTGATATGAAATGAAAAATGTGAGAGAATTTAAAAAATTATGAAAAATTAACTATTTATAATATTATCTAATATATTATATTAGATAATATTATCTATTATCTAATGTGAAATGAGAAATATGGAAGAAGTTAAAAAATGTAGAAAATTAACCATTTATTAATATTGTCTAATCTATTATCTAATATAATATTATCTAATGTAAAATGAGAAATATGAGAGAATTTTAAAAATTATTATAACTATTTTTAATATGAATATATAGATAAAGAAAAAAAGTAGATAAAAGATATATATTTAAAAGAATTTTTTTTGTTTCAGGTATGTATACTCTCTCCAAATGATAGCGGTTTATCGCAGGTGGGATTAAATTCGCCATGGAAATAATTCGCTGTTTATGCTTTCAATGACAACATTTTTGGTAAGAATATCATAATCGGAATATTTTCTTTAGCGTTGACGTGATATATCGAATGGAAGTGGCGAAACACCCTGTATATTGATGATGATTCTCGGCGGGTTGATGTAACATCCGATCGAGCTCTCGATTTATGAGCCGAGTATCGATCTCTCTTGCGGTATTTTCCCTTTTATTGACGCGTTAACCGGTTGTCGTGCACTCTCTGCGAAAAAGAAGCGAGACAGAGGGAAGGGAGACACACAACCTCGACATTCTGGATTCGTTTCCCTTAATCGTTCCGGATAACTCTTTGCCTTTATCTCGTTATGTTAATCTCTCGCCAGCAGATACGTATCTCTCACTCCTTGTCCGCAACCGCCTTAAACTTAAATTCTGTAAAGTTCAGCGATTTTATTGCCTCTGATTTCGAATTTACAATTCACTTCGAGAGTTCTTATCTAAATTGAAGAAATTTTCGATAAATATCCGGAAACTTATTTCCAGTTGATTCTACTTGAAGCATCTCTTTTGTTTGGAAACAGATATCTCGTTACAGTTTTTCAATATTGGTAATCTGTTTTTAGTTTTACACTCGCAGTAGATATTACGAAATCTTTTGGATGATATATAAGAGAAAAATTGTTATAAATAGTGGTAAAATGTAAAAGAATATAATTTTTGCACACATAAAGTGATATATGATTAAAATCATTCTGCTACAAATTTTCTGTGATTAATAAACTTTTTTTTCAAATGATATATTTATATGTTCCGTGAAGACTTAACAAAAATATATTTTATAATTATAATATAATTAAAAAATTATTATTAAAATTTTAAAAATATTTCAATTTATCTCTTAATTAGAATATAAATAAAAAATTTTAAATAAATTTTATTTATATTTAAATTAAAAGATAAATTAAAATTTTTTTAATTTAATTCACATATTTTCCATTATATTGAAATAATGATACATTTTTAATAAAATTAAAAAATATCTATCGAGAATGTTGAAGTAGGAAATAAAATATATAAAGACATTACGTACATAGAAAATATTGTAATTTTCATCTTGCTCAAGTCTTGTGTCTCACGTGAAGAACCGGAATAAAGGAAGAATTCATCTATTCATCCACTCGTCGTAGCTGCAGTCAATCAACAGGCAACGGCTGCTACATTTTTCAAAAGACCCCGGTCATTACGTAGCGTATACGACAGGGGTATCTTCGCGTGTTCGCTCGCTTCCGATATTCCTCGTTTATTGCTCGTGTCCATGGAAAATGTTCCGCGAATGGTGAACGTCTCTCTCTGCGCATCGATCCCGTGGGGCATCGATATCCCCCGGCAAAGCCCCGTTCATGGACACGGCTGTACCAACGTTACCTGCAACGATACCCTTACAATCAACACGGCCGGGTTGGTTCGCTCGAGACGAATGACAATCGAGCGCGCGTGCGATCGATTCCGGTATTCACGGGATCCGGATAATTCCACTCTCCGCGTCCCTTTTTCCCTCTCTCCTCCCGACGATATCAAGTCACCGTGAATTGCGCCATGAATCTCCGCGGCAACGTTTATACGCGCGGCGGCGACTCTCCGCTCGCGTAACTCTCGTAGATTTAGTGCGTTCGTCCTCGGACACACCTGACCGGAGCTGCCGCCGGATAGGGTATCGCGACCGGTTACCGCCAACATGCCGTCCGCTCGATTCCGCTTTAGCCCTATCGGCGAGCGAGAAGAGCGAGACTAATTTGGATCTCTAGATAACCAGGGATAGGATCAAGTTCAATATATACTTCAAAATCGAATCTAACAATCAAGTTTTATTTTCTAGGATTCGAATAATACTCGTATAAGAAATAATATTTCATGTATTGCACTTGCGAAGTAATCGAATGTATAACAGTTATATTGGAAGTTTAGATCTAGTAGACCTACCTGCAAAGTTCGAAATAGTACTTATAAATGCTATCATAAAATTCAAATCTTTTTGATAGTAGGTTAGGTTAGTTTAATTAGATTAGGTTAGATTAAATTAGGATAGGATAGGTTAAGTTAGGTTTAGGTTAGGTTTTTTATTAAATTTAGGCTCCTGGCTCCTCGCCGACCATATCGGAATCGTGACGTCAGAGGCGAGAAAGCACATGCTAAAAATTCTTGCGTGCCATTTTTAAATAAAAAGATATTTCAATAAAACAAAACTACAAAATTCTTTGGCACACTTGTAAAATTGTCCGAAAACTATCTTTTTCCCTTTATAATCAATCAACAACTGTAAAATGACCATAATATGAAATCCAAGCCGTCTGGTCTTTGCGCATGCGCACTCATTCCACATGACAAAGTTCGATATTACACTCATTTTACGGTTGTTTATTAACTGTCAAGGGAAAAGCATAGTTTTCGGACAAGTTTATAAGTGTGCCAAAGAGATTTGTAGTGTTGTTTCATCGAAATATCTTTTTATTTAAAAATGGCACGCAAGAATTTCCAGCGTGCATTTTCTCGTTTCTGACGTCACAATCCAACATGGCCGCGGCGAGGATCCAGGAGCCTTAAATACATTATTTACGCACGATCAACCGCATCCAAGCTCTTATTTGCCCTGATTTTTATCCATTTTTATATTGTGAGTTAACATTTGAACTTCTTTTTACTTTATTTTACTTATTTAGTTATTTCAGGATAGGATAGGTTAGTTCCTCGAATTCTAAGATAAAAGAAAATTTATGATATTCACTACACATTACATTCGCGCTCACGTACTTTCAATAAAATACGCATTCATCTACTTTCTTCCCTTGTTCTATATATAAATACACACATATTTATATATATATTTTATAAGTATCTAAAAAAATTCGAACCCACTTGATTCAGGTTTGAGTCTATTTGAAAGTAATATTTTTTTCTTATGTATGAAAGAGCTAATAAGACTCTAATATTAAACGCAACAAAATTGTTTTCAAATTTTTCTGTAATTATTTTACTTAATTATTTATTTTTTTCTCTTCAATTATTTCTCTTTAAATATTCAAAATAATTATAATAATTTATATTTATATCAGAGCCTTTTTAGTTTATTTTACTATTTTTTTTTTTTTTTTCGAAGTAATCATAAAGAGTTCGAAATCATACAAACAAATTCGAACCTATTTGTAATTTATTTCATCCTAATCACTTGAAAATATCGATAAAATCGGATGCAGACAACCGATCGCACAATGAACTATTTTGTCTGATAAAAATATTCATACAAATCCTTTTTAACATTTTTATATGTCAAATTCATTATTTTAAAATGATGTCCTTATATATTATAAAATATACTTCGTATAGAAAAAGGTAAAAGTGACCAAATGACATTTTTTGACAAAAAACACTAATTCGCCCCAAAATTTGCCAACTTTTTGGGGAAAAAAGAAAAAAACTTGATTGAGCTTTTCATTTAAACATAGTGTCACACACATTTCAGCTAAATCGCGCGTGTTACTTTTAACATCATAATGGTACTTTTTATGAAGTTCTCTCTCTCTCTTTCTCTTTTTTTCCCTTGCTACGCAGGTCGGCAGATCGCAGAATCTATCGATCGCGTTCGACTAGCAGCGTCGGAGTCTAATTAAAAGTACGTCACGGATGCCGGTCCGTTTTTGCTAATTACACGGGTGTAAGAGCATTATCGGTCGTACAATGAGCAACGAGAATAATACGTCGCGTCGCTTCGTAGAGCTCGTAACTCGATTCTTCCTCGAGGCGAGGCATTGTTAACGGTTTTAATCAGCATTTCGTCTCGCGAACAGAGGTAGCGGCGCGCCGTATTAAGGAGAACGTGACGATAAAGCAGACGGGAACCGTAAAGAGGCGGTCGACGAAAGTGCTTAAAAGAGGATAACGAGCTTAACGCTTAATTTGTTGGTGGCACAATAACTCCTTCTTAAGAAAAAAAAAAAAAAAAAAAAGAAAAAGATATGGATGACGTAAAAGTAGCGCATCCACGGCGCACATTGTTATTGTTTTACCTCACTATCGTTATTAGCTACACCCTTAACGTCACCCAGCAACGTAATCTACAATTACAGTCCATTCATCTTTCACACAGACAGGATCATTTAATATATTTAAAAAATTCATGGCGCTATTTATTAACATCCATTATAAGGCAAATGAAAAATATAGGATCGAAAGGGTCTGAATAGCTTAGTGGTAAGAGCAGTCGCCCGGCAAGCGAAAGACGCGGGTTCAATTCCCGCTTCAGCGACTTTTCGGACCAATATTTTTCTCGCCTATTCTCCCGTTGTAAGTTCGAGGATTGTCAATTGATGGAACTTAGTAATCTCAAACCAAGAGATACAGTTCTGGAAAATTAGAATTAATTTTCGTGCTTGGCTCTATTGGCCGGATTTAAAAATCACATTTAATATTTAAAAAATGTATATATATTAAAAAATTAAAAATTAGAACATATATTAAAATTTTTAAATTATAATATATTAAAAAAATGTATCTTATGTATAAAAAGTGATATATTTTATTTGTAATACATTTGGAGATTACAGGCGTATACTTTGCTTAATAAGCGAATTTTTAATAGGTTAAAATCATATGATGTATATCATTTGCTACCGCAATGAGGGCGCGGTAATATTGAAAATTAAATATGGGAGATTAAAGCTCGAAAGAAAAAAAAACGTCCATGCGATCCTTTCGTTTTGAAGTATCGTAAAGAGAGAGTAAAAAAAAGGAAATAAAGAGAGAGAGAGGAAAGGAAAAGAGGCGAAGAAAAAAAAGAAAGATGAGAGAGATGGGCATGAAAGCCGAGCTTGCCCGGCGGCTCGTTATTACTCTCTCTCTCCACCTTTCGTTTTCCTTTCCCACAAACTTTGTAAAGGAAATATGTACATCACAGGATATACCACTGCTTTTTCTCCCTTTTCCCTTCTCTCTCCACTCGTATTGTTTTTCTTTTTATTTTTTTTTCCTGAAATTTTTTATATTTATCAGCTTTCTAGACATAATTCGCGTATCATGCTTCTCACAAGACGTGCTAATATAGAAACTTTCTTATTATTATTTTTATCTCGACTTAAGAGAAAGAGAGAAGAAGGAAGAGGGAGGGAGAGAGAGAGAGATAGGAGGGGGAAGAAAGAGTGGGGAGGGGAAAAGATGAATGGTAGGGAGAGAGAGGAGAAAGAAAGTTCACACTTTTTTCCCCCTCCTTCTAAATTTCTCGTCGACTTGGTCTGACTAAAGCAATGACTATCCACTTCGGCAACATTGTCGCGCTCTTTCGCACTTCTTTCCCTTCGAACGACTCCTTCCAGACTCGTTCGTATTTCTTTCATCTTCCTCTTTCTCCCCTTCTCTCTCTCGACATATTAAATATTTTTTTATTTAAAATAATATTTTTTTTTAATGAAAATGTGAAATGAAATGGGGAGAGCACTGTGTATAATCTTCACCGCGCATATAATATGTATATTTACTATACTCACAAATTCATTAACTAACGAGAAGTTTAGTCGCTTCTCTCTCGCGATCCATTAGCCGTGGAGAGAAAGCAAACTGCGAACACGTCTCGTTCTCGCGAAACTACGGGCATTAATTTTCCGACTAATTTCTCGGAATAGTTCCGGCCATCGGCGGCGGAGATCCCCACAGGAACGAAGAGAAGTAAGTCGGCGTTCTATTCTACACACTGTCCCTATTCGCGTGCGGGAACTTCGGGAAACAGTTTCCCCAAGTACATATAAAGTCGTCTGGGGTTATCGCGAGATATTTTCCTCTCGCAGCTCTCCTCTCGACGACACGAAATTGTCGTCGCGCAGACACACTGCTGGCGTTTAATTAAGTATAACGTGGACGTTTGGTATTCGCGCTATTTAAGGAATTAAGCGCTGACACAATTATGCGACTTTAATTTAGAGCATACACTTGTACAGATAGTTTGAGCATCTCAATCGAATATAGAGAACACAATTGCATATTAGACTATAATACAAATTATATTATTATCTTTTAATTCGGATAATATATACATATAATAAAATATTTAATATTTTAATATTTTTATTTTATATAATATTTCTGTATCAACTTTAATTATTATAGGGTGTACTGCCGAAAAGCCCATACCTCCGATTTTTTTGAAAATACGTATACTTACGTATTTTGACGTGCTGATTACGAATATGATAGTGAAAATTGGCGCAACTTTCATTTTCATGGTGAAAACCATAAAAAATCGTCAAAAATTGACGTTTTTTGGACTTATTTTATCAAATACTGGAAAATTCAAAAAATGTTTCAAACAAAAGTTGTAGATTTCTTTGAAATATGCATTTTATGTCATATTCATTTTTGCCGTACGAGTGATAGTTTTCGAGAAAAACGATGGACTCTAAATCTTATATCTGTCCTCCCATCTAGCATGTACTTTGCAGTACATATACGATTCCATATGGGTTTGCAATTTTCCACGCAAAGCGAGGCCATATATTGGGACTTCTACGCAGTACTGCGGACATGGGTTGGGTTGGGTTAGTTTTTGAGTGGGGTAGGGGTGCAGGGGGAGGGGCGGAGCCCTTGGCTCCTTATTGTCGTACCCATATACGATTCCACATGGGTTTGCAACTTTCCACGCAAAGCGAGGCTATATATTGGGACTTCTACGCAGTACTGCGGACATGGGTTGGGTCTTGTGTTTGTATAATACATACTTTTGAATTTTCCAGTATTTGATAAAATAAATCCAAAAAACGTCAATTTTTGACGATTTTTTATGGTTTTCACCATAAAAATGAAAGTTGCGTCAATTTTCACTATCATATTCGTAATCAGCACGTCAAAATACGTAAGTATACGTAGTTTAAAAAAAATCGGAGGTATGGGCTTTTCGGAAGTTTATCCGTAAAAATTAATCGATGATTTAAGCGAAAATTGCGTGATATCTTTGGTACTTTTTGGCGAAGAAAAATAAATTGATGATTTCGAGAAACCTGACTATCGTATCTCGAGAATACTCACTCGAGAAAGAGATATTGTGTTAGTCTTCGCTGCTAATCCGTTTTCGATAAATGAAACTTTATTTTCTTCTTTCTCTACAACCGGGAAAATAATTGCCTCCGCGCAGCGGGGGATTAATATTGATATCCACGCGAATCGATTCCCTTAGGAGCGTGCACCGGGCGCTCGTAGTCGTCTATAACGCACCATGGGAAAGCAAGGAGTTAGCAAGGGGCTGCGGGGGAGGGGAGAGGGGTGTGTATGCGTTGCGACTAATTCATTACGGTTTGCCGGCGTGACTTATTGCTTCGGCCATCGTGTACATTCACGACGTGTATGCACACACACACACACATACACACACACTGGTCACATGACTGCCCTTTTACATTGAATACATATACGTATATATAGGGTGTCCCATTTTATCTTTTGCATGGAGATTTCTCGAAAATCAAGGCTTTTATCGAAAAATGTTTCATACAAAAGTTGTAAGATTTCGAGCAGGGCGTCTTATCATAGTCTTATTCTAGATGGAGACATTTTTGAGATTTGGAGGTCATCGTTACTTTAAAAAAAAACGGAATCATCAATTTTTTTACATAAATTAATTCAAAATAGGAACGAAGTAAAGTCGACCCAACTAGCCAAAATTATATTTATTTAAAAAACACACAACGTTTCGACCATATGGATGTGGTCCTTATCAAGTGTAATATTCATTAGTAGAGGTGCAGCCAAATTAACGATAACGTCAACTTTTCCATAATATAGTTACAACATATTTAAATAAACATAACATAAATTCAATTTTGTCAAAACATTTGAAAGAGAGAAAAAGAGAAAACGCTATCGTTATGATGATTCGTCAAAAACTCATCATAACGATAGGATCGTTTTCTCTTTTTCTCTCTTTCAAATGTTTTGACAAAATTGAATTTATGTTATGTTTATTTAAATATGTTGTAACTATATTATGGAAAAGTTGACGTTATCGTTAATTTGGCTGCACCTCTACTAATGAATATTACACTTGATAAGGACCACATCCATATGGTCGAAACGTTGTGTGTTTTTTAAATAAATATAATTTTGGCTAGTTGGGTCGACTTTACTTCGTTCCTATTTTAAATTTTACTAGCGACTTTTTAAGTATCTAATTATTATAAATTAATTCCTTGTAATATTTGGCATAAAAAGTTGTTAGAGTGGAATAGCTGAAAAATGAATGGTTTACGAGATATTTTATGCTTCATTCTGACAAAAAATATGAAATATCTGAAAATTATAAAAATATGAAAATTAATTGATGTAAGAAAAACATACTTTTGTGATTTTAAAAAAATTACAATTTGCAATGTGCAACTGCATATTTTTTGAAAAATAATTTTATGTTTTGTTTACACCAATTGATTTATTTCACCATTCTATGCAGAAAATTTTTAAGGTAAGAGATAATCGAAAAATCAGTATATTACGAAATATTTCATATTTTTTGTCAAAATGTATCAGAATAAACATTCATTTTTCGACTATTTCTCTTTTATAGTTTCTTACGCCAAATATTACGAGGAATCGATATATGTAAGAAAAATATGGTTTTGTTTAAAAAAAAAAAAATAATGTGACCTCGAAATCTCAAAAATGCCTTTATCTGAAATAAGACTATGCTTAGAACAAAATATCCCCCTCAAAATCCTACACAACTACACAATATATATATATATATATATATATATATATATATTATATTACACGTATCCCTCTATTCAGTGCAACAGCTGCAGCTGTGTATTCGCTGAATCCGCCAATTATTTCGCTCGATCTCTAGTCGCGCGCGATGTCATCAGCTGATCCGATGGGTATTGATTCTATTTCGCTTCGTCGCTTGTAAACGAGCAGGCAAACTGTAACCGAAAATGAGAGACACGTGTTTCCTCGCAAAAACGTTTCATCGATATCCGAAGACCACTCTATCTAAAGTGTCTTTTTATGTTTTATTTTTATTTATTATTTTTTAATACAAAATTAAATATGAAAAAGACTAATAAGAATCAGGCGCAGATATTAGGTGCAATAAACTTGTTTTTGAATTCCTTTCTAATTATTCTGTTTCTAATTTTTCTCAAAATAATTTATATGTCATAGTTATTTCAGTTTATTATTTTTTTTATCCTAATGAAAGTTGCATTTAAATTATAAATACAGTTTGCTGTAAAATTGAAGAAACAAAGATGCAATTGTAGGTGTTTTAAAAATGTATGTAATATTTATATTTCTTGAAAGAGCTTATTGGAATTAATTATTCCATTCACTATTATTATTATCATATACACTGAATATTGGTTTTGTTATTGTACGTTTGTTTTATAACGCTCGCGCTGTTGAATTATCGCAGTGCTTTTGTATTCAATGAAAGGTCGACATTCGCGCTATAATCGCATTCGACATTGGTTGTTCGATATATATACAGGCGATGCAATGCAACACTCTGGCAATGCAACGCCACCCGGCGCAATATACAATTTTCGCGAGTTTGCGAGTTGTTCGGGTGTATGGGTTCCGCAAAATAATAGTTTAAATTGCTTTTGGCAGCGCGCGCGAGCAAATAGTAACGAAACATAATAGCGTTCCGTGTCGGACGGTCTGTGCACCATCACCACCACCACCATTGCATGGTTAATGAAATCGTGGTTAATGAAATATGTTGACGCGCGGGAGAAAAATGGGGCTCGGAAAAGTCGTTACGCGCCGAGGCAGCAAAAGGCAGCTGAATGCAGGCCGAAACGGCGAGATAATTAGTCAGCTATTGCCTCGTAGCGGTAATTAAACTTATGGAAATTACGCTTGTCCGTGGTGCTTGTGAAGGAGAAGAAAAGTTCGAAAAAATAACGCGCGGACGCGATCGTCTACGAAAATGTGTATGCATGCGTATAATAGAAAAATGTGGAGATAGTTATAAAGTAATTATATGTGTGTGTACAATTTTTCCCATGTACAAAATTTTCACATTTAACTCGTGATTGTTGCTAAAAAATGTTTCCACTATAATCGTACCATTTCTCACAATATTAGATTGTTCCATACAAGATGTAGCATGTTTCTGAAGGAAAGAATATCAATTTAATCGGAAAATATTTATAAGAGCTTTTCATAAAACAGGATGTCTATTCCTTGGAAAAACTGGGGATTTTTAGGGATTTTTTTACCTTGAAAAATCCGGGATTTCTCATGAAATTTTATTGTGACTCGGGGAAATTTTTTCAAAAATTGTGTCTTCAATAATTTTATTTTTATTTAGTACTTAAAAAACATGTCTAATATAGCTAATATATCTTTGCAATACATAAGTTTTTATTAGAATCGTAATTTTTTTATCGACGATCTCTAGTATCAAGGTTGTAAGTTTTGTAGAAAATTGTTCAATGTTTTAATAATATTTAAATAAATTTGTATTTCTTAAATTGTTTATAATAAATTATATTTTGCTTAATATTTTTATTTTATATTTTTACACATGTCACACTTGTTATATATTGTCCAAATTAATTTCACGATTAATAAATTAATATTAAATGCAGAAAAACTGCATTCTTGGTTACTTTCTTTCGCAATTGTATGAATAGAAAACATTAGAAAGCGTTGTATCTGTAAATTTACCTTTTCAATCTGAAATTTTAAACGAAAATACCTGGAAGATCAGGGAATTTTCAGGCAATTTTTTTACAAGATTTGAATGGACACCATGTAAAACTGTTCGCATTCGGAATCCAACATCTCGTGTGTATATCTTGATGCGTCGTTTGCTTATCTGCGCTTGCATATTGCATTACTGCGCCTGGTATCTGCGCTGCCAAGAGCAATGTTCGAATCGTCCTAATTTTGTCCCGGAATAACAGATTGATTCTTCTTCTCCCTCTCCCCTGGTTCCTCTTTCTCTCTCTGTCTCTCTCATCTTCCCTACATACCGCTCCGTTGCCTGAAGACGCAGAATTAACGCGTCTGCGGAAACCGTTGCGGGTCAGGCTGATGCCTACGTAACGCGCTGCATCATACTTACACACAAACTGGACTCTAACGAGCATCCCTCGAAGGCCAGTCGAACACGCTTGGCTGGCCAGCTTGGTTTCTCGGCCGCTTGATCGGTCGGCCTTTGGTTAAGTCCATCGTTTCGGAATTCACTGTGCCTGCTAAGACCCACCCCCAAGAGAGAGAACTGATGCCGCTAGCGGCTTGATTAAGCGTTCGCGATCCGCCTTTTCACTGCCAGATGCCTCTATATAGAAGCGTTGCGAAAGGGCCGCGGATATTGCCATCAGAATAGAGGATATTCTTCGGAGGCATATATTTGCCGGCTGACCTGTCTTCAGCGAATCGTACTTTCCGGATAATGATAGTGATTTTTTGCAGGAATTCGTGTAAAAGCAAAGTCCAAGTGTTGACGAGATATTATGGATAATATAAAAATAACGCTACAATTAACGTCATAACGCGGCGCAGCGATAATATAGGGAATTTTAGGAAAATGTTTATTAATAAATAAATTAAATTTATTTGATGTTTTTATCCTTTTTTATCTAAGAAGTCTGATTTTCACGAGACCGACTTATAAATAGCGATGGGATTAACAATAATATCTTACAAGTAGGAATCTGTTTGCATGGTTTTGAACTCTCTCTACGATTACTTTGGAAAGAAAACAATACTTACTAAAATACTTAAACTCGAATCTGGACGAGATAGATTTAAATCTCTCTGGAAAAACCGAAAAACTAGGGATTATCAGAGATTTTTTTGAATTATTTGGGAATTCTCGGGATTGTTATTCAGACTCAAGTAAATTTTTTTGTTATATATTGTTCAAATGAAATTTACGATTAATAAATCAATGTTCAATGCTAAAAAAAACTGCATCATTGATAACTTTCTTTGCAATTGTATGAATAGAAAACATTAGAAAGCGCATACGCGATAAAGATACTTATTTTTAAGAACTGCATTTTCTTATGTTACCTGGAGTTTTAAATCAAAATACCTGAAGGGAATTCTTAGGGAACTTTTTACAAGATTTGAGTAGACACTCTGTATATACATATATGTGTAGAGAGGAGGAGGCGAATGAGTGTTTGGGAGGGAATAGTAACCTAACCCTAACCTAACCTAATCTAATCTAATATAAACTAACCAAACCTAATCTAACCTAATCAAACCTAATCATACTTAACCTACTTATGAAAGATTCGATTCTTTACGATAAAAAATATTTATAAGTACTATTTCGAATCTTGCAGCTACTCGATCTAAAATCCGAATATAACTAGTGTTCTAGATTCGATTACTTCGTAAAAGTATACGAAATATTATTTCTTAAGGCTCCTGGGTGCTCACCGCGGCCATATTGGATTGTGACGTCAGAGGCAAGAAAGCACACGCTGAAAATTTTTAGATGCCATTTTTTAATGAAAAGATATTTCGATTAAACAGCACTTCAGATGGCTTTAGCACACTCTTAAAAACCCCCGAAAACTATCCAAGGCAAGGAGCCAGGAGCCTTAATACACGAGTATATATTATTCGAATATAAGAGTATAGAAAATAAAACTTGATTATTAGATTCGACTCGGATTTTCAAATACATATTGAACTTGATCCCGTCTCTACTTATAAATCTGAGGCAGCTTTTGGGATGAATGCAGGACATTCCATAGATTTGCGTAATCAACAATACTCACGGTGTCGTAATTTACCGAGCGTTCTGCGAAAGCTCAGTAAATTACGACGTCTTCCAAACGAAAAAACCCGATGACGTAGTCATCGGGGATGGTCATTAGCGACAAACCGCACCGATACCAGAGTAATAAAAGAACAAGATCGCAACTGTGTGTCTTATACTAGAGGGATGGTATACCAGCGCGGCAGAGTAAAGCTTTTTTCCTTTTGTTTCTCCGAGAGATAGGAGCGTATCTCGATATTTCATCTCGGGCCGACTTTAATTAGCCCGCGTATGGCATATCGCCGCTCAGATAGCCAGCAACAGCACTCTCTTACTCTCTCTCGGGCACTTTTTCGATGAGATTAGATCGCGATTACTGGACCGGGGATAGTCGGGAATGGAAAAAAAGAGAGAGGGGGAAAAGAGCGAAGAGGAGAACCTTGTGCGAGCGCAAAGGCGTGTGTTTTTTTTTAAGAGTCTTGGCTTTTGCGGGACACGCGTTTCTTGCGCGCCAGAGAACTCTCTATATACGTGTGCGAGATGCGAGGAATGCGTCGGTGAAAAAGGGACCGACCGGCGGAGGAAAGCACTCTCCGTGTGCGCCAGTAAAACGAGATATCAAGTTTTGCTCGTGGATGCAGTTTAGGAGGATACAGGGATGGCGTTGGCGTTTATGTGAAACTGCAAGAGCGTATCATCAATTTTTTCGAAAACTAGGAAAGATATATATATACGCTTTTCGCGCGCAAAAAGCTTTCAGGAGTTATTGAATTTTAGAGAAATTCTATCTTTCTCTTCTCTTTCAAGATTTTTACTTCTCTTTTAAATTATTATATTTTTAATATTATATATTATTTATACATATATGAATGAAAGCTTATGAAAGCAATTATGTTTGAAAGATAATAATTAAAAATTTTTTAATCTTATTTAATTTTTAATTCTTTATAATATATATATATATATATATATATATATATATATATATATATTTAAAATAAGATTTCAAATTATTAAAAATCGAGAAGGAATCATTCAATGATATAGAAAAATTAATAATAAATATATATAATAATAATACTGAATTATTAATTATGTCAATTTATTTTTTCGCAATGTTATTCTTTTAAATTGTGAATACATAACAAAGTGCGATGCCGGCGATACTTGCGTTTATGAAACGAAATTTAATTACTCGTGCAAAACAAGCAAACCTTGTAAATAATACATCTATCTAACATTTATGCACCGCGCGATTATTCCGCGTCGATGCATTATCTAACGTCAAACTTATTCCTACCGGCAAGTGCGCGCGCGCACATGTTTCTGTCGTATGCAAACATATTAGCATGTATGTAAATACGCGGCGGTGTGTAAACATCAGAGGTGGCGTTTGCTTTGCGCGATGCATGCAACGCGCGGGATTAATCGCGGATTTTGTGCTTGGCCCGGGCGAATCGTTACGCGAAATATGCGCGCGAGCGCTTAGAAAAGTACGTTTTACAGAGAGAAAAAAGGAAAAGAAAAAGACGCGATTTCGGTGCGCGCAGCGGAATGACTGTAGGGATTAGACATGTGCGTGTGCCCGAAAGTATGTTACCGTTTGTATTGCATTGCTATCTCTCCTTGCGACGATAAAACTTACAACAACCATCCAGACTCCGTCCAAATATGCTAATGCACAACTGTGCTGCTAAATATCAGAAATGGATAACGCCACGTGGAAAAATTTTAACTTTATATTACATGTCGTAAAATGTATTAATTAAAAATTCCGCAACTTTACTTAAAATTATAAGAGTTTATATTAAACTCGAAAATTTTGATGTGTAAGTTGGAAAAAGCATTCTTTTATGAGATAGATTAGCTTTATTTTACTTTATCAGCATTTTTTTTAATGACAGATTAGCTTTATTTCGTATCATCATTAAATTATATATAATGATAATTCTAAAAATATAAATTTCTTAATACAATTTCTTTTTTGAACATTAAAATGAAAGAGAATCTGTACATATTGGAGCTGATTTATAAATAAGTTTCGTTTTACTTAACAAACTGAATTTTTATATTTAAAATTATTTACAATAAATTTTAATTTGTTAATTCCTTTCTCGAAGAATTTTGGAAGTTTTGATGCAAAAAAGTTTTTTACAAATGCATCTTCATCTCAACATTATCATGATTTTTTTCCATATAATGAATTTTGGAGTAATCTAAACAGATGAAAATCTGATGGAGCAAAGTCCAGAAAATAGGAGATGAGGTCGAACTGACCTCGAAAGCTCCAGAATTTTTTTCTGGATTATTTTATGTGGTCGAATGTTGTCGTGTAGCAAAATCACATTTTACAATTGAAGAGGGCTGGTCGCTTTTTTTGCAATTTTTCTTGTACTCGCTGTAATCGCTGCACGTAACATCTGATCTGTGATTGTTTCATTTCGACTAAAAAAATTCATGGTTTCTCAGAAAACGTGATTTAGTAATTATCTGTAGCGAAACTTATTTATTAATCAACCCAATATTATAGCTTTTTATCTAGAAATTACATACTATATAAGAAGTCCCTTTCTGTTGTTTCGAAATAGACACACAATGTCTGAATCTTGCCAAATTGCTCGCTGTTTACGATGCCATCAGCATTAATCTCGCTACATGGGCAGCTAACAGTGGCGAAGGAAGGAGATGTTAAACTCTTATATACGTCGAGGCAGTAAACACAAATTTGCTCCTATTAACAGCGAGCGCGCGTGCTGCGAGAAGGAGGCGTTATCACGATCGTCCCTTCTCCCATACATTCTGCTTTTCCAGGTTGACCAAAATTAGCTAGGAATTGCCGTATTATTTGCGTAACTTTCCATTTGCGGTCAATTTAATAGAAGCCACGATCTTTCGCGCCACTCGACTCGCTGTAAAATTGGAAAACTGCGCGAGCGAAAAAATACGTGAACCGATGTTGCACGGGATGTTAATTAGAATGTATCTTATTCGGGAATAATTGTGGAGGAAAAATCCAGAAATGTTATGTTTGTTTGTATTAAGAGATCGTGTGGAAAAATTTATTTACTATACCTTTTTGCAAGCATAAAATTTACATTAACTCTTCTGTCAGTGCATAATTTTTCAATATTTCATCAATATATGAGTACCAACTCGGATAAAAAGGGTACCAATTGCTTGTTTTTACATGTGCACTGTGACAATATTTTTATAGCAGTGGCTTGGCATCGAACATTCTTTCCCATTATATTTTAGAAGGTTTCCGAATACAAACGCCTTTTGTATTTTGTTTCGGAGATAGAGACAAATTTCGACACATTTTAAACATTTAAAGTTGTTTTTGAGTATCTGGGTACCTGTTGTTGACCGAAGGATTAGGATACTCATCCGGTCAGATAGATCATCTAAAATTATTACTTAAAATCGACGCAACGCTTCGGCGAGAAGGAGTGCTGAGAGTCGACATGTGTGTCGCAGATGTTTCTTCGCATTATTATCCGACGGATAAATCCTCGTTTCGAAGTCAGGTTTCATAAAAGAGAAATGTCAGTTTCCTCTCTTCCCTTTATTTTTCTACTATCTTTTTTTTTCCCCCGAACTTGGGGAAATGAATATTCCATTCCCCACCGCTTGATCTTCCCGTCATACTTTGAGTGTGGGAAGAGGGAGGAGGGCAGCTACGACGACGTGCTGCCTCCGGGGGTTGTGTCGGTATCAAAAGCCGGGAAAAATTCTGGCCTTTCGCCGTGCACAGCAGTCCCTAGGGGTCTCGTGGCCAAAATCTTCGCCGATCAGCTGTTCATGTCGCAAACCACCGCGAACAAAGAATTTTACGAGGGGGTGTATACCTTCTTCTTCCTCTCTTCTCGTATAATCTCGTCTGTAAACATGCGCGCGCACGTGGACGTACCCTTTGTGTCCGGATTCTCTCTTTTGCTCTCTTCGCCGTCAGCTATTTTGTCCGTTCACCTAACAAAGGGGCCCCACCATCCTGGTTTATCTCATATGCCGCAATAATGAAATAATGGTCGATGCTCCGCGATTAACGAAACAATGCGGATTGTTTTCCTCCTCCTCTTTTCCTCCCCTACGAGGAACGTTCTCCCATTATCGCTTCATTTTCCTCATGGAAAATAAAGAGCCCACCCTCTTTCCTTCTCCTCGTCCCGCTCGTTCCCGGAGTGGCTGCTAAGACCAATGAGGAAGGATAATGTCTCGGAGAGATAGTGTCTTTGTTGGAAGTTTGTCATCGTTCATTATGCATAAATAACAGACGTTAATGGGAGAGAGCGGATCTACTGGGCTTTCCTGAACACGTTGTAATCGGAAATGAGAGCCGAGAACTTGTAGTGTCTCTAAGTTAGCGATGCGAAAGATGAGAGGATACACTCTGAAAATGTTTTCATAGCGTTTGCGAAAAGGGAATATTTTACAAATATTACACTAAAGTATTTTTTTTTCTGAAGTTGTATACTCTGTTCAAAGACTATAATAAACATAACATAATATTTGAATTTTATATATCAGCGTTATTTTAATATTTAATTATCTAAAATTAAATTAAAATTAATTAAAATTACATTATACAATAAAACTTTTTTTTTAAGTCTACAATCGCGACGAGTGGTTAATATTTCTATCGTTGGGGTAAGAATTGATAACGAGATTTTCCGGATCCTACTCTGCGAGAACCGGCAATCTCTCGAAGGGTTCAATTGTCATGGAGCGCTCATTAAAACTCGCGCTCGTTACGTAATCGGAATTATCCGGGCGTTTCCTGTCAGGAAGCGCGCAGTGAACTGTATGTCGCTGGTACATGTCCACGGTCCAATAGACCCTCCCCCATCCCCCTTCCCTCCTCTCCCTTCTGCCCTGCGACCCTTCGTTCGCTTGTAGAGCTATCGCTGACCGCAGCATACAATGGCTGATTAAGGCGCTTCCAAGCGTTTACAATGTCCACGTGCTGATTCAAGCTCCATCTCTCTCCCTCTCGCCACTTCAATCAGACATCCAGACCCGGTTAACGTGTGCGTCGTCCCGGAACAGAGGTTCCCAAACTTTACCAAAGGCAAAGGGGAAGATTATGTGTCGCGTGATTTTATCTATAACTCTCTAACGCATGTATATAATCTTTGGTTTTAGAAAATACAGATTTATCGTGATTTATATTTCTTTTTTAATTTAGAAAAAGATGGCTTTGTATGTGCAAAAATGATGGAATCATTATGCTATTTCATATAGTTATAAATACATAAATACATAGATACAAAGTCAAAGATTCTTCGCAGAAATAGATCTTTTTGTGCTGTTGAAAATATTAATTACTATCAAATTTCCTCGTCAGTTTGGGAAACTCTGCTCCAGTTTAAGGATACACGCGGACACCTACGTGCACGTACAATGTCGTTATCGTGTAGGCGCGTATCCGCCGCACCTTGAATCCATTTCGCGGATACATTGACACCGTCACACAGGAAATAGCCTGCTCTTTGTTCGTAAATTCATATACATCATTCTCAATCCGGCCAAACTATTTTTTTGTAACACGAAAACCCATTATTCATCACATACGATCGTTTTGCTGAATATATATATGTGTGCGTGTGTGTGCGTGTGTGTGCGTGTGTGTGCGTGTGTGCGCGTGTGTAGGTATATATGTGATGAATATATGTACCTATACACAGGGTGGGGAAAAAGTCCTGGATCCTTGAAATATCTCGGAAGGAGTGGGATATAGAAAAAAAATGTTAAATACAACAGTAATAGGATTCAAAGTAGGGTACTTGATGATGACCTTGACTTTGACCTAGGGGTCAAATTTAGGAGTCATTTCAAGGTCAACTTGGAATTTTTAAATGGGAATCTTTATTTTTAACTCCAGAAATAAAGCAGCTTTAATGTTAAATGCCTTTCGTCAAATTAAATAAAAGAAGAAGCAAGATCCACATTTAAAGAGGAGAAGGGAGGAGAAATTAGATTTAATTGTATCGTTTCTATCATAGAAAGTAACAATACAGAGGGCTAGCGAATCGGATTCCACGGATGGAAAATTCTCTCGCAAACTCGTTTTAACTTATTTACCTAATCCCGCAATTTTGTTCATCCGATCTCTTATTGTAACGTCGAGAGTTAAATACCGCGCCGACTCCATGGAATTTTGCGGAGGCTTCTGTTCTCCGGCGCGGTGGAATTGCTCTTCTGACAGATGCAAAGCGGCTTTCGCGTTATCCACAGCTGCGCGTATTGTCGCGCCTCCGCGTGCAAGTTCTCGTCTCCGAGAAATTTAAGCCGACCGCAATTATTTCCAACGTGCCCCTCGTAGATTCCGGGCTTGACGAAATATTTATGACACCCGACGAGAGTGTCGCAAATTATCGCATCAAAACAGACATTTTTTTACTAAATAATTATTAATGCATAGATTAATAATTTAAACGTTTTTATTTGTTTATTTTTATTTTTTATTTTTGTTATATTTAAAAATTTTTTTATATCTGAATATAATATAATAGCTAATTAATTATATAATATACACATATATATGTAGCATTACGTAATAAAATATTAAATATATATAAAATTAAAATTATTTTATTAATGTAAAATGATAAATAATATTTAATGTATATGAACGTATTTTTATCCAAGTATGAAAAAAACATATTTATTTCAATTTAATTTGACAGATTTTATGATTGTGATTTTATCGTTGTGAATAATACACTAACATATTTTTTTATCGCTTATACGAGATGAAATTTCCTGTGCGAAAAAGCAAAGATAAAAATTTAATCTTTTTTATTTGAATATCTAACGAAAACGAATGTTAGAGACTGTCTGTGAAATTACATTAGTTAAAAGATACTTTCATTCTGGATGCATGTGTGTATGTGTAGGGAGAAAATATCGATTAATTAAAAAATATAATAAGCGATCGAGCTTTTTGTGTAAATTTAATAACGTTTTACAAACTTATTACTATTTTATTCCCATTTGCACGAAATGGATTTAAATAATTTCAGATTTTCCGGCTTTTTGCAAAATCAAATGTTGCATTATGATATTAGAAACGTTCTTTTTTTTATTTCTCTTTCTCTCTCAATATATGTAAAATTTTAATAAGAATTATTGAAGAATCTGGTCCATTATTAAATTTGTCGATAACCGTGGATATCTTTAAAAATTGGGATGTAATTTTAATATTTTATATTCTTCATATAACAGATGTAATTCATATCGACTGGTGCAGTGTTTAGAATCAGCGATGCTTTTACTATATTTAATCTAAAAATTTTTCGAAGATTAAAGCGAAAGAATTACAGAATATCATCAGTTAATGGAAGGATGGATGATCGGGCCAGGAGACGGATATTCCAGCTTGTCATATTCGGATTATCATCGAGATGAAGCATCAGATTTATACATCATTGATTCTCGACAATGTGCATATACATATAATATTTTCGGAAACTTTTCAAGCATAAATGTACTCTATATATGGAAATATATGTATATCTCGAACTTTCGCTCTGGCGTTTTGTTGACGACGGAACGTCACACTGATAAAAATCCGTCTGTCCGTTCATCCATCCATCCATCCATCAGCTTGACGTTCGCTCCTTTGACAAATACATTCGTTTCGATAATAACGCGGACGTGTATATATACGTATCTATCTGCGAACTGACAGGACTGTAATGGCGAAACCGCGAACTATTCTCGTGTCGCGAATGTAGATTATTGTAGACGAGTTCTATCCTCGCGTATAAAGAAGATCAAATATATTTTGTTGCCAGCGAAAGAGAGAATTTGCTTCAACGTTCGAAATTCACATGCTTTTATAATTATCGTCGCTTCTCGTACATCGCAAATGTATATATAAAATATATACTATAATATATATATAGATATATAGATATAAAATATTATATAGTAATATTTATTATATTATTATAATATTATATTATAGTAATAACTTATATACATATATTACTTATTATAAATAATTTATATAAATTAAATTAAAAATTGAATTATACGGAATATCCGAAGATAGCGATAAGATTGCGCTTAATTTTTTTTATAGTTTTTTCTTAAGTAACGTTAATTTGATAAAAACAATATATCATTAAAAAATAAAGATAAAAATGAGAAACCGTATTATAGAGAGAATATTATACAAAATGGTTTTAATCGAATTATTATAATCTCTCTCTCTCTTTTGCAAAATTCTAGAAACTTCTTTTTAAATTTTAACATAATTTGCTTTTGAAAGCTCGCTTTAAATACACACAGAAGCTTTTGTATTGAACATTTAACAGATTTATCAGTTTATTTTTATTCTCTTTTTATCTAAAGCATCACACACATATACACATATACGCATTTTCTCTGCAACAAGGTTTCACATATTAATATTGAAAAATTACTACCCATTGTAAATGAATTTATTCTGTAACATTATTCCAACAGTGTTTCTCTTTAACGAGACGCTTTTCCATTTTATAACAGATTTGCAGCCGATGGCCCGCGTGTATACATTTTCCTGGCATTGATATGACGCTTTAATCCATTTATCGTATTTATTGTACAAAATATACGAACGCTTTTATCTTAATAAATTCGATACAGGAAGCTCCATTTCCGTGAGTTCTGCGGATTAAAATTGTAAGCGATTATCGCGGCAATAAAAAGCTAAACATGATATCGATGACAAATTGAAAATTGAAAAACCCACCGATTTACACAAAACAATTGCAATTGTTTGTTATATAAAGCTGTATAGATTTTAATCGTTAACCGCGTTAATAAATCTATATATCGAGTTTCGTTATATATACATATAAAACGAAACATTCAAAAACAAAAAAATATTTTCATGCTTTTCTTCGTTTTTCTAAAAAAAAATGTAATATTTCCTTTTGAAGTGGATTTTTTTCGCCATTAAAACATGCACTTATTAATGCAATGGCGATGCATGCGAGCAACCATGTTTCGTAAGCCAACTGCACGAAATTACTTATATCTCGACCTCATTGCGAAATTAAAAGCAATTTAAACTTGTACTCCCCCATTTAAGGAAGTTACTTCGATCTCGGAACGAAAATCTCGGTTGCTTTCACGATCCTTATCTATCTCTGCTCTCGACCTTCGTGTCTTTTATATCGTGAAATTTCAAACCGCTAAGTTGAAATTGGTTCGATTTCGAAAGACAATCGTTTTAGAGAAAGTTTATTTTAAATTGTCGATTTCCGTTTACACAAGGAGAAGATTCTTTTATTGACATTTTATTCGCGATATTGCGTTTAGAAAATCCACAGTAATCTCGAGATATTTAAATCAAATTTATTACGTCATCTAATTTATTAGCATATTAATTAAATCAATTCACATATTATTTAATTTAAATAAAACAATGTTCGTTCTTTCATGTAATTATTTTATAATAACATTATATTCTTTCATTTACACGCTATAGTGTTTTATTTTAAAAGATATGCTTAAATATATAAAAAACATATCTTTTAAAATAAGTATTGCGCTTTAGGAAATAATACTTCGAACAAAACTTGTTTGTGGGTTAAAGGGGAAAGAAGTTGTGTGATAATCTTGGATTTACACTAAAATCATTTTTTAAGGTCATATGAAGATCAATCTAGGTTTTTTAAATGGAACCATAATTTCATCGCTGTTATTTCTAATAGATGTATATATAACATATATTCCGTTATTACTTTATTTATCATTATTAAACTTATATATTTTTTTACTATATTTTTTACTCAAAATTTCTATTCCTTTTTTTGAGGGAATCTCTCCCTTTGATTTAGAGGAGAGAAAGAAGTTAATAATCTTGAATTCTAACTTAATTTTATTTTAAGATCATTTTTAAGGTCGTTTGAACGTCTTCTTGGTTTTTTAAAATAAAATCACACACATATATATATATATATATATATATATACTATTTTTCACTCAAAATTTTCATCCTTAATTTTTCTAGGTGTTCTATTTATTGTTAGCGATTTAATTATATGTAGTATGACATCTACGACATACACAACGCAACGACAAGATTAATAAATAATCATTAGACAGCAATAAATAGCTCGCATCCCAAGGGACTGGGACAAACCCGCCACGTGCGCGGATGTCTAATTATTAATGGCGGGGGCCGAGAAGCGCCGCATTGCAAACCGCACGTGCGGAGAGAGAGAGAGAGATCGTCGCGAGTTGCGGCCGACAATTTATGATTTCGACGCAGCCCGGCTCGAGGCCGAGAATACGTCTCTATGCACCGTAACATCTTTGACGTTTCTCTGTTGCAACTGACGACGAGACTGGGCGTGATTGTGACGTATCGTCGATTAAATTCATATCGCATAGTAATTTGTACGATTCTCTCAAGAGCGTTTAGTAATGCATTTTAATTGCAGAGCGATTAGATGTAAACGATGTTGACATATAAAGTGGGGTAGGTAGATCCTCTCTTTTCAAATTTAAGATTTGAATCTCAGAGAAGCGGTAATATTTAGCGATGGGATTAAGCATCTTACAAGTAGTTTCGAATTTGTTTGCATGGTTTCGAATTGATTACTCAGGGTGTCTACTTACGAGAAAACCGGAGAAAACCGAAGATTGACAAGGATTTTTTTACCTTGAAAAATCCAGAAATTCTCACGAAATACTAAGAAATATTTTTACAAAAATTGTGTCTTTAATCATTTTACTTTTATTTAACACTCAAGAAACATATGTCTAATCTATGTCTATCTTTGCAATATTTAAATTTTTATTTAAATCGCATGTGATTTTATTGACGATCTCTGTTTAGTATCAAAGTAATGTTATGTAAAAGTTTTATAGAAAATTGTTCAATTTTTAAATAATATTTAAATAAATTAGTATTTCTGCAGACGTTTATAATAAATTATTTTTTGTTTTACATTTTTATTTTATACTTTTGCACATTGCGTTCAGATATAGTGATGTATTGCATTCTGTTATATATATTGTCCCAATTAGCATTATGATTAATAAATCAATATTAATAAATCAATAATACTAGAAAAACTACATTCTAGTAAACTTTTTTTGCAATCGTATGAATAGAAAATATTAAAAAGCATATACAATAAAAAAACTTATTTAAGAAAAAACTGCATCTATAAATTTTCTTATTTTATCTGAATTTTTTAACCAAATTACCTGCAAGAGAAGGGAATTTTTTTTACAAAATTTGAGAGTAGATACCATAATATATGTATGAGGTGATGAATAGGTGACAGAAATGGAGATGTGTAGCAAGTATCATAAATAGACTTTTGTTAGAGTTTGAGTATTACTTATAAAAAATTCCATTCTTTACAATAGAAAGTACTTATAAATTACTATTTTAACTTTGCAGGTACTCAATCTCTAAAATTCGAATATAACTATTGCAGATTCGATTACTTTGCAAGTAAAATATATGTATATTATTTTTTACGAGTATTATTCAAATCCTAGAAAATGAAACTTGATTATTGGATTCTACTCGGATTTTTAAATACATTGTGAACTTAATCCCATCCCTAGTAATATTATTCGAATGTAAATACAATAGCAACTTTGTTTTCGAGTGCGACAGATAATATTGACCCGCACTTTGTTGCTGGAATATTTTCTCTTTTGCGTTGCATGCTTCATGTCAAGTAATTCATACCAACAATAATTATTCGGGATTCGAGGAACCGCGGAGGAATTGATGAACCGCTCGTGATGTGCGCGTTCGTCTCCTTTATACATGGCGGCCGCCATTAGAGGAACTTCATTACAATTTGATCGAATTCCGCGCGAAATTACGCCACGCTACGTTCCGACAGCATAATTGACACAACGGCAACGGCTACATGACTATTAGTTAGTTTCCGCCTAATTTACGAAATATCTCGAATTTGACGTTAAACGCTAGAATCTGGTGCTCGCATATGTGTTTATTACATGGATGCAAATATCATTGTTACTATAACGATGTAACGAATACGAATTTCAGCTCTCGGTTATAGAACACTTTATCATTCCGCTATCGAACGAATACGTTCTCTCTTGCTAACGTTAACGATAACATAATCGTCTGTGAATTATGCTCCGGTTACACAATAAAGTGTAGGAAAGTGATGTGTATACGATACGCAACGTTAAATTATTCTATTGTAGTTACATAGTAAAATAGGAGATGTGCATACACAGTGTTAAATTAATGCCACTTTAACCTATTTGGGGCCATAAGATAGTGATTGTGCCATTGCAATTATTAAAATCGATGGAATAAAATTATCGAACGAAAAAAAAGAATTTATTTTTATCAAAGTTCAATTATAATATTTTATTCTTGTATCTCGCTCTCCCTTACTCTCTTTTTCTCTTTCTCTATAAGAATATACTTGGGACGCGATGAGATTAAATAGGTTACAAGTAGGTTTGAATTTGTTTCCATGGTTTCAAACTCTCTATGATTACTCAGAGTGTCTACTCTTGAAAAATCAGGAAAATCAGAAATTATCAAGAGTTTTTTTTATCTTGAAAAATCCGGAAAGTCTCATAGAATTTTATTGAGACTCGGAAATTTAAAAAAAAAATTATATCTTTAATAATTTTTACACTTAGCACTTAAGAAACATATGTCTAACATATCTGTACGATATTTAGATTTTCATTAAAATCTCATACCATTTTATTGATGATCTCTTTTCAGGTCATTAATAAAAAAGAATGGCAAAAGATTTATTGAAGTAAAAATGTATTTAGTTTTTGATTTTCAATAAATATTTTGTTATAACTGAATAAATAATATTATAGTTTTTAAAATAATCTTTAAAATAAGAATGCCGATTCTTTATTTTTATTTTTAATATTTTTTAATTGTTCAATAAAGTATTTTTCAACAGACAATGACTTGTTCATTATTCGTATAGTATTCGCGTGTATCTGCATTAAATTTGGCGAATACGATTACGAATACGAATACAGGAAAGCAAGGCGAATATTCGCTAAAACGAATACAAATATGAACATTGAGAATATCCCTAATATATGTGTGTGGAGAGAGAAATGAATGTGTGTAAAGATATGGGGATGTGTGACAAGTATACATAGATTTTTTATCATAGAGTTTGAGTAACTAACCTAACTTAATATAACTAACCCAACTTACTCGAGCGACCCAATCTAACTTAATTTAATCTAACCTAACCTACTTGATTAAATCTAACCTAACTTACCTAACCTACATAAAAAAATATTCTATTCTTTACGATAGAAAGTACTTATAAGTAGGCATTATTTCGAATCTTACAGATTCTCAAACCAAAATTCAAATCTTACTGTTCTTTGGATTACTTCGCAAAAGTACAATATATGAAATATTATTTCTTACGAGTATTATTCGAATCTTAGAAAATGAAGCTTGATTGTTGGATTCTACTCGGATTTTTAAGTACACGTTGAACTTCTTGATTCTATCCCTGACTTTGAAATATTTTTTTTAGAAACGACGCCGGTGGGGAATCGGGATCTTTTCAACGCGCTCGGATTTTATTTATCCCCGTTCTTCTCTCACGGTTGTAAGAGAAAAACCGCGCGCCAGATGGTAAAATGTACCATGCTCTCAACTCTCGAAGGATTAATTATGCGCGCAGGAAGGGAAGAAAAGGAGACGAACAAAAATCGCGTTCCTCCTCTACAGTACAGTACAGTAACGCGCGCGCGGAAACTTGGCTGAAAGCAAATCTGTTTATCCTATTTACGTATAAGCTTCTTGTTTGTCTGTTTACGTATTTCTCGCCGCGATGGAGCGGAATGCGCTCCATGAATGCGGTTACCGTCCCAGTTTCCGATTTCAAATATACTTTATCGAAAGCGTACACACTTTGCATCGCAAAAACTTTTGCCCGTGTTCTCGTATAGCTGTTTTTTTTTATTGCATATATACAAGAATCGATTTCGGCGCGTTATAATGCTAAAAATTATACAACTTCGTATCATCCACCACGTTTGACAATTTGAATTTTAAATTATGCCGACTATATATATACTACATCAGTCATTTTTCAGAAGAGAAAGAGAGAGAGAGAGAGAGAGAGAGAGAGAGAGAGAGAGAGAGAGAGAGAGAGAGAGAGAGAGAGAGGGAGAGGGAGAGGGAGAGGGAGAGGGAGAGGGAGAGGGAGAGGGAGAGGGAGAGGGAGAGGGAGAGGGAGAGGGAGAGGGAGAGGGAGAGGGAGAGGGAGAGGGAGAGGGAGAGGGAGAGGGAGAGGGAGAGGGAGAGGGAGAGGGAGAGGGAGAGGGAGAGGGAGAGGGAGAGGGAGAGGGAGAGGGAGAGGGAGAGGGAGAGGGAGAGGGAGAGGGAGAGGGAGAGGGAGAGGGAGAGGGAGAGGGAGAGGGAGAGGGAGAGGGAGAGGGAGAGGGAGAGGGAGAGGGAGAGGGAGAGGGAGAGGGAGAGGGAGAGGGAGAGGGAGAGAGAGAGAGAGAGAGAGAGAGAGAGAGAGAGAGAGAGAGAGAGAGAGAGAGAGAGAGAGAGAGAGAGAGAAGTTTTAATGTCTATCTTGTTCTTTTTTTCTTCGTTTTATTTTCGTGATAATATAACGGATTAATATAAAAAAATAAAATAAAGATATAATAAAGAAATAATAAATAAAAAAGTGTGCAAATTGGAAACTTGCACATGGCTTCCTCACCATTCTATTTCGCTCTTTAATTTTTCTCTATGAGCAAGCTAGTTTTTCAATTTTGGCCTCATAGAGGAAGCTTAATGAGCGAAATAGAATGGTGAGAAAGCAATGTGCAAGTTTCCAATTTGCACACTTGTTTCATATAAAATAACACATTTTTTGTCACGTATAGATATGTGTGTTTGTATGTATGTATGTATGTATGTACTTCCTTTCGTATGTTTCTTTCGTAAAATTTTCATTTTTTGAAAAATTTAAAATTTCATAAAAAATAAATCCCTTTACCGATTTTCGTCAAATTCAATATCAACCAACCTTTAATGATAATCTATTCATGTAAAAAAATTTAAACCGATATCTCAAAATTTACGGAAATTAGAGCAATCACGCCCTTTTTTTAAAAAATTCAAAATTTTATAAAAAAAAGAACCACTTAGCCGATTCAAGCCAAATTCAATACCAACCAACCTTTAATGATAATCTATTTGTATAAAAAAATTTAACCCGATATCTCAAAATTTACGGAAGTTAGAGAAATCACGCCATTTTAAAAAAAAATTAAAATTGGATTAAAATCTAAAACACTTTATGAATTTTTCTAATAATTACAGTAAATAAAAGTGTTGTACTACTTTACTTGTGTGCAAAATTAAAGCGCTGTAGCTCAAGCAGTTCTTGAGTTATGGACGTTTGAAAAATCCGTAGATGGATACATACATACAGACATTTTGTAAAAATGTGATTTTTCGATGTTTTGGAACATTCTAAACACATTGGCATAGAAATCCAAAAAAAAATTTTTTTCACGAAAACAAAACTTCCTCTATGAGGAAGCAAAAAGAAATGATATTCTAAAATTCAGATATAGATTAAACAATGAACTTTTTCCACGCTTATTCTAAATTCTTTTTACATATATTCGAGAAAATTTGGCAGTTTGTAGCCTTTTTCACTTCCGCTAATTTCTAAACGCTTGCGTCGCTAATCGCAAACAACCAGAAGCGAACCGGATAGCGACCGGGGCTGTTGTGTGTGGACGATCACTGGCTCTTTTTCCTCTCGGTTTGATTGCCGGGATCGTTAGAACGTGTCTCTGACAGTTAACAGCTGTGCTCCGGTATCATTCTCTCCCCTGAAACAGCAGTCGTCGGTTAAACACAAACTGCGTGTACCAGCGATTGTTGTTCTCTCTGGACTATCTACGTAACAGCGACCGGGAATTTGGCTTTTGTACCAACGATGCTTCTACGTTGAGTACCTCTTCTACGTTGAGTACCTCTTACCAGTAAATTTGTGAGATTTACGTAAAATAATCAATTGATACTCTAAAAGAATATAAAGGGAAAAATTATTCGATGTGTATACATATATATACATATATACATACCTGTACATATATATACATATTTATAGAAGAATTTAATTTCTGAAAATAAAAAGAAACATATCTCAAAATATACAATTTAATTAAACTTAATCAAGTCTTATTTTGTAATAAAAGCGCTTTTCTTTTTCTTAAAAAAATTCAATAAATTTTAATTTTATATCTTTTCGTAGGACTGTATCAACATTAAATTTCTTTCCGTCTTTTTACTAATCTTTTTTTTTATTTTCTGGGACTAAGACTTCAAAAAAAGGAATTTTTTGTATCCCTGTGTTCGTACAATACATAAATTGATTCTCTAAGGAATATATATAAAAAGGAAAAAATTACTTTGTATCTTTGTATAAAAGAATTTAACTTCTAAAAGTCTAAATAAAAACATTTATATTTCAAAATATATTGGATGATTGCAAAAGTTCGTGCCCGATTTGAAGTTATTAATCCATCTATGCAAATCGGGCACGAACTTTTGCAATCATCTAATACAATTTAATTAAATTTAATTAAGTCGTATTTTGTAATAAAAGTGCTTTTCTCTTAAAAAATTTAATAAATCTTAATTTTTTATCTTTTCTTAAGATATATATCAATATTAAATTTCTTTCCGTCTTTTTACTACTTCATCCTTTTTTTCTTAAATTTTTAATTTAAAGAAAAATTTTTAACTATTCCTAATGGGAATAAGGTTCGAAAAACGGAATTTTTCGTATCTTTGTGCATTTCGTACAATAATTAAAGGAATAGAAAGGGAAGAAGTATTCTCTATCTATGCATAGAAGAATTTAAGCACAAAAGCAAAAACAAAACCGTTTATACTTCAAAGATACAATTTAATTAAATTTTATTAAATCTTGTTTTGTAACAAAAGCGCTTTTTCCTCTTTAATTCTTAATAAAAAAAAACTCATTAAACTTTAATTTCATGTCTTTTCCTATAGGATCGTATCAATTAAAAATTTTTTTTCGTTTTTTTACTATTCAATCTTTTTTTCATCTTTTAGAAATACATAAGGTTCGAAAAACGGAATTTCTCATATCTTTATATATTCCATACAATAATGAATTGATTCTCTAAAAGAATAAAAAAGGAAAAAATTATTTACTTAATTAAATCTTCTATCCTAAAAAATTCGATAAACTTTGATTTTATATTTTTTCTTAGAACCGTATCAATCTTACATTTCTTTTCGTCTTTTTACTAGTTAATTCTTTTTTTTCCTTTTCTCTATTCTTTCTCTTCTCTTTCGAGAGTAAGGTTCGAAAAACGAAATTTCTCGTACCCTTGTACATTCCGTGCAGTACCCTTCGATGCAATTAAAACGTTTTACCGTCACCGCGACGCGCGTGCAATGATGCATAAAGCGCTTTTTAGAGCGAACGAAGGATTTCTTTTGTGCATAACGCTCTCTCGTCATCGCCTCGTTTCGCCTCGGCAGGAATTCGCTCGCTCGCTCACACGAACGTGAAAAATCAGGTGGCCTCGTCAAAGAGTGCGTGATCTATTGAATCTCCCGGTTGCCTTGGACCTACATTTCAACTTCACGCAGTTATCTTTGAGTCTTGTGTTACCTTGTCCATTTTATTCACTCCATATACAGGATGTTTTTAAAATTTTACGAGATGATTCTTTGTCGAAAATTAAGAGAGGTTTTTCATGTAAATATATACTCCTATATCCCTTCCTGAGAAGTTACACTCTTCCAAAGGAGGACAAGATTAAAAATTAGATTAGGTTTATAATTTTTTTTTTTTTTTCAAATTTTGGACAAGTTAAAGAAATGAAATTTAATGGATATTTTCCACTAGTAAAAAGAATATTTATTAATATTTTTTAAATCTTTTCGAATCGTTATAAGAGGATGAAACTAACAATCCCTATTCAATTTTTTATTACAACTCCTTAGGCAATTACTAATTCCTTACTAACTTACTAACTCTTTAAGGAGGGATATAGAGAGGGAGGAATATATATGTTTATATAAAAAACTCCCTTTAATTTTCGACAAAAAATCATTTCCTAAAGATTTTCGCACTTATTTAGAAATATCTTGTATACAAAATGTTCTATTATATCACCGATATTGTATATAATTTTAATAAAAGATTCCTTCAGATTTTGTGTGTCGAGTTGGCTGCTTTAACTTTATATTGTATTTAAAATTAGTATGTTCCGTAGGAAATTTTTGACATCAAATTATTTTGATACTTTTAGTAATAAAAGTTTTACCGGCTTAAAGTTCATTAAAAAAATATATATAACTTTAGAATAAAAATATTAAAATATTAAATAAAATTTTATTATAAACTTACGGTCGTGGAGCACAGAGATTCGCGAAAACGCTTCAATTTTCAATATTATACATCTCTCGCTCCGAAAATTCAACATTTTTGTCGCAAATGCGGTCGTCAAAATTTTATGCATCGCCAGCGCTACTTTACGAAGACATATTCGTGAATACTTAACCACGTAAAATGTAAAATAAAAAAAAAATAAAAAAACAAAACAAAACAGCGTTGTGAAAAATCTCGGTCGTGTGCAATATGGCGCAGAAATGAAATGCAAAAGCGTTTAATAGAATTTAATTGATCAAACAAATTGCGTTACTGCGATCTATGCGAAGTATCATCGGTCGATTGTCACCGACCAATGGAATTTGGTCATCGTGATTTAGCCGTGTTTAACGTGGCGATCTCCAACTCTATCAATCTATTCTGTTTCGCATGACTCGGCCTTTATAACCGGGCGAGTTATGTAGTAATATATCGGTATACACACATATCGGTATTCGTCAATGCTATGATATTCGCGATAACTCGACCGTCGCCGATTGTCCACCAGTGATGGGACCTAATGAAATTTAGCATAGATCGACAATGTATATCGACGCTCAGTCATGCGTTAATTCACGACAATTGTGAATCATTTCATGAAGCCAAAGAATGTTACGATCAGATGAGTCGAATTAAACATACAGGTGAAAATATTGAATGATAAAATAATGGAGAAAATATTATGCAGGGTGTTAAAAAAAGGGTCATATATTTTGAGAACAAATAGTAACTCAAATTTAGGACTTTTATTAGACTTTTTAATTAGACTTTTTTTCTTGTTTTGATCAATATATGACCCTTTTTTAACTCTATGTATAGTAATATAATATTTTCTCCTAATTATATATGACATGTATATGTTAAATCCTATATTTAAAGTTGTTTGATTTTAAGCCGGACACAATAAGACAGCGATATCAATTTGTTTCTAGATGGTGTCACTTTCGAGAAATTTACTAACAATAAGCATTTCTTTTTTAAAATTTTTTTAAAAACTTTTTTACAAAAGTTTTAGGTCTCGTCGAAACAAATCCAACCATATGTATAAGTTATGGATTTTCTTGATTTTTCTGAGTTATATACAATTTTTTAATTTTGGAATATTGGTGTTTTGCAACCGTGTCGAAAGATATTATACTTTCTACTTATATTAAATTTTATTTTATGTTTATTGGTAATAATATTCAATGATTATTGCATAATAGTATTAAATCACTTTAATGAGATTAAAATGGTTTACTCATCGCGAGAGATATATATAATCAAAGTGATGAGAGTGTGTGGAAATAATTTAAGAGTTGCTGAAAGGGAATATGCTCGTGCATCTAGGAAAGTGCTTCTAGGGAGACCTTACATATGTTTTATAAGTACTTCTCATCATATTTGCGAAACACTAATATTCCAAAATTCCAAAATTGTTTAACTTATGGAAAAATCAACTAGTACATATGGTTAAATTTATCACGATGAGTCCTTTTGTTAAAAACACGTCCATTTGAAAAAAAGTGAATTTCTCGAAAGTGGTGCTATCTGAAAACAAATTGATATCACTGTTTTACTCCTTAAAGTGCAACAATTTTTGTGCAAAATATTTTTTTTTGAAAATGGTGTAAGGAAAAAGATATATTAGGGACATTATATATGGGACATTAAAATGGCCCATCCAGTGTGTGAGCAATATAGGGTAAGGTTGCCTATATTGGACCAGTTTTCAGTTTTTTTTTTATAACTTGCAAAAACTTAATAAAAATGGATTATAAACTGATTGGGATTTATCTTTGATCTGTTGGTAATATTCTATATTTTTTTGAGATTTTTTGCACAACTATTTCTGTTGCGGATACGTCTTTTTTAAAACCTCTGCAAATGGTACAATTTTGGCAACTGGTTGCCAAAATTGTACCGTGTTTCCTTTATCGTACCGATATGATTTAATTAAAAACTGTGAAGGCATAAAAATAAAATACAAACAATTTGAATAAATACATGTTTAATTGATATCACAGTTCGTGTACAAAACAAAAAAAATATTTTTTAATTAAAAAATAAACATTAAAATTACAAAAATGAAACATTTTCATTTTTAAAAATTTAATTAAGAAATAAACAACCATTAAACAAAAATCTGTTTTTGAATTAAAACAAAAAATTAATATAGGTAACACAAAAGAAATCAAATGAACTGCTTTCTATAGAGAACAAAAGTCACAGATGTAGTCTTTTCCGAGAATAATGTTAGCACAAGAAAAAGAAGAGAAATTTTCCTACAATTCCTAAATTGTACCGGTACAATATAGGCAACTAATAAGTGGTTCGATTTAAGAGACTAGTCGTGTTTTTCAAATTATGGTAGCAAAATATACACAGAGTGAGGCTATGTCTAAACTATGCCATGCAAATATGCCAATTTTAATGTAGTATAAAAATGACAAGCAGCTAAATTAATACACCTATTGAAACTTTTTAAATGCCTTATGTAAAAGTGGGTAAAACTTACTTCTAAAACTAAAAAAACTTTTATTTGATCTTTTTAAACAAATGCTTTCGTGGACAAACATTCGCTTCCGTGTACTAACTTTATGGCGTTAGGTGAACCTCGCATAATACACAAATAGCGCTAGGCCTTCGGATTTTATGAAATATAGAAATGGTACAATTTAGGAGCCGGTACAATATCGGCGACTTTCCCCTACATATAAGAAATTTTAACAAAACTATCATTACCGAAAAGAAGATGAAATAACGTCAAGATTATTTATTCCTCTTCGTGTCTTTTTTAAAATTATCGAAATTATAATATTATCAGGAAAGAAGAGCGTGGAACTCTCTGTATTCCGATTGCTAACCGATGCACAACCGCGTGAGGCGGAAAGAATCTACGGGAAGGACTTTAGCAACGAGTAATTAATCCAATACTAATCCGCGTTTATCTTCGCTCCGAAGATTTCGATTCCCTCGGGTACGCATTCAATTTATTATCCGGCGTGAAATGATCGGGGCGAAAGAGAGAATCGCGAGCTCGTCGCTTTTACAGCTGTTTCGCGCGTACGAGCGTAATTCAGAATCGAGCAGCGGCGGAGCGAGCCGTCGTGGATTTAATCGGGAAACCCCCATTGGAAACGTTTCTGTAATTGATCTCCGGTCTCGCTCTCGAAGTAAATAGCTGCGCGCGGCGCGCGCAACGTAACGCGGTTACTTTGATCTGTTTTCAAAGCTTCCCTTTACCCGAACGAAACGAGCTATCACGGAGCTACTGCCGCTGCTGCTCTACCGCTGGAAATTATATCAACGACCACTACTCGTTACCGCCAAGTATATCCGTGCCATCCTTTTGAAGGATGAATTTTATTCGTTGGAACTTCGCTTACAGACGCGACGACGACGACTACGACGATAGTCAGAAGTATTAATTAAAAGTTGGAAAGAGCTTCTCTCGCGTTCGTTTCGCTCGTTATTCCGTATTGTCGCTGAGAAATATTAATGCGATGCCACGTGCATTCGCTGTATAAGGCTCTTTTTCAAGATATTCACGTTAAAGTCGTCGTTGAATTTCGCAGTTTCGAATCACTTTCGCAGTTTGTAACTTAAATAATATTTATCATATATCTCACGAATAAAACTTGAACATTACTTATACAGAAAAAAGGTTATATTTTTAAGAACAGGTAGTATTGATCAAAATAAGAAAAAAATGTCTAATGAATATAGGTCCTACAATTATAATAATATCTTCGAAGATACAGGCTATTTTTTTATTTGAGCTTATTATCCTTTTCTTATTGATCATATGACCTTTATATATTGCAGTAAACAAAAGAGTACTTACTAAATACATAAATTAGGATTAAATGCATATAGGAAAATAAAAATACAAAATTAAGTGTCTTCCCTTAACGTCACAGGATAAGTGGAAATTATCTTCGCATCAAATATCTATCGTTTCGCAGAGAGCAGCACCATTTACACTATAATGCTGATCCTAAACACACATACACATACACGCGTGCGTGCAAGGCAAGAGGAATTATTCTTAGGGATTGAAGCTCTTCATCCGCGGTAATAAGATATTAAAGCAAGGCCGCCGTCGAAACGACGTCCTTAACGTAATGCCCAGGCATATACGAGGGCGGTCCGATAAGTACTTAGCCTCACCGCCCGATGGTGCCAGTATCACAAGAGAGATTTACTATCGTGTAGTACATTCTCGTAGACGGCTACTGTCAAAATTTCAACCGAATCGGACTCGTAGTTTTGTTTTGACCGCGTGTGGGAGCGAGCGTGTCCACGGATTTTAGAAAAATGGAAAAAGAGCAATATCGGTCGGTGATTCGATTCTTGTTTTTGGAAGGGAAATCGCGCAGCGAAATCAAAGAGCGCTTGGATAAGCGCTCTTTGATTTCGCTGCGCGATTTCCCTACCGAGGAACGGGAGACCGAGAGACGTAGATATGCGATCAAATGTCCGAGATTAAAACAATGAGATATACCAGCGCTAAAGTTAGCGAGAGGAACTTTGTTATCTGATAGTAACTGGTAGCATTTTTTCTCGCATTAAGTAAGTCTACCGGGATCATCGTCCAATTTTACCTGTCCCTTTTTGCATATCCAACAATGCAATTCGGCACGTACATATTTTTGCGTTAAGAGATATCAAAGGATATTGTAACAGTTTTAATTGATTCATAAAATAATTTTTTTAACATACCAATTTTTTTCAGAATGTGAAAATACTCATCCCTTTTTCTCCTCCTCCTTCTCTCTCTTCCCCTTCTCCTCTCTCTCCTCCTCTCTTTCTTTCTCTGTTTCTTATTCTTCTCTTCCCTCCCCTCTCAACCTTCTCTCCTTTTCTTCTCTCTTCCCCTTTCTCTCTTTTCTTTTTCCTTCCTCCCTCTTTTCTTCCCCCTCTCTCTCTTTATAATAACGTATTACAACATAGGCCTGCATGGGTTTAATGTTTGAGCCAATGAAGTAGTTTCTTAGGTAATTTTGTGCGCTGAATCCGAATCTGGCCTCAAAATTTGCCCATCACCTCAGGTTTCCGAGATAAATGAGTGTCAAGGTGTCAACAATGACGATTTTAGCCAACTTTATGCATTTATTTTAAAGGCAATGACATTATCAGAAATATTTAAAAAGTTTGGTGTCTCTAAAATAAATGTATGAAGTCGGCCAAAATATCAATACCATTTTTTATTTCTTTGACCTTATTTATCTCGGAAATCTGACATGATGGGCAAATTTTGAGGCCAGATTCGGATTCAGCGCACAAAATTACGTAGGAAACTTCATTTGCTCAAACATGTCTTAAGACTCTATTTTGCAGGCCTGTGTAATCTTTCTATATAATAGAGAGACAAAAGAATTACTATGGAAATCACCGACCATAACACGTGTCACATTGTGCATTACATGTATCCATCATACATGCGCTTGTCAAACGCAACGCGTTTTCGGGGGCGACTCTCTTTCGCGCGAAAAGGGCGATTTTTACCTTACAAAACCCAGACCCGACAACCATAAATCGCACGCGCGAGACGACAAAACGGTGGCGGGTCCTGCTGCCACGTGAATTATTGGATACGCTGCTTGCAAACGGCAGCAGGAGATTCGCATCGGGTCTCTCTCCTATTGCTGTGTTGTTGGAAAAATCGACGTGGTCCGCGAATCCTCTGCTCTCTTCCCTTTTGCCTGTATCTCTATTTTTCCCCGGGATAGCTAGCTTCTACCTACCTTTCCGAACCGTCGGGGGTTGTTTTTTTTTCTCTCTCTCTCTCTCTCTCTCTCTCTCTTTTATTTTATTCTTTTTTCTTTTTGTCCTTTTCACGATGTCAAGAGCACGACATGATAGGCAATATCGATTATCTATAGGCTGCGACCTGGCGTCGTGCCATTAATGTCTGGAAAAATCGCTCGTCGATTCGCGAGGAGAAGAAAGAAAGTCTCGACGTCGGCCACTTTGAAACTCTCGTTCCTTACGCAAATGTTGCCGCGATCGATACGTCCATCCCATTCGAATGATGGAGCAGTTCTTTCTATTGTCCATCGGAATAAATGGCGATCTTCTTAACTTTTTTCGTCGTAGCTCGTCTCAAACTTCCTTATATGACAGACTCAGAGAAACATCGAGAACCTCTTTCCTATCATTTCATTTTAGATTTTTTCCTTTTTTTTTGAGAGAGAATATTCAGGGTTTATATATGTATACATATATATGTATATCCCTTTAGAGAAAGCTTTTGGTTATGTAAATTACGTTTCCAAAAATATTTTATATTGAAGAAACTTTTTTTTCTATTGTCTTATATTTCTATGATATTTAAATTGTTATGTTTAACCTCTTCAGGGACGAAAAAATTCTTTTATTTTTTTTTTAACTATATTTGTACAAAATATTTTTATAATTATTAAAACGCACCAAAAAATAGAAAAATAGTTTGAAATCTCTGAGAAAAATAATATATGGCCATTATGCGTAAAAATTAGCACTATTCGTGAAAGGATTTCTTACATTGAAACTAAACGTATACACATATGTGTCAATATCTTTGAAGAAATTAAGTGTATCTTTATCTCTATTCTATTCATAGGATGAAGAAACACGATAATATCCTCCGTAAATGCACTCCTTCCTTTGTTATCTCTTTTTCTATCGTTTTCTCAGTCTTTTCATACCAAACTACATTTCCGTGATTTTCCTCGCGAACGTTTTTGCTCGCCGGCATGCGCATTTTGCGGTTAAAGAGAAACGTACTGTGTTGTACCCTTATCTCGCAGCCCGAGGGCTCGAAGGCGACCTCCCCGTCGTACTTTGTTCCTGCCTGGGACTTTATCTAGGGCGGCTTAAATTTCGCAGAAAATCGCCGCCGCCGCCAGTCGATTTTGAATCGACAGTCGTACCAGAAACTTTATAACCTAATAATTGTGTGTTCGTCCCTGATAAGAAGATTGCCTCTAATCTAATGGCATCCCGAAGTGACCGTGAAAGTTTCCAAGAAATTTTCCTACGAACTTTTCAAAGATTGTTTCCCATCGTAAAATTTCGCGATCATAATTTTAATAGTATTGAGACACCTCAATTGATAAAAAATTAAATGAGATATCACTAAATGCAGATCTTCTCTTTTTGAAATGTATTTAATGGAGTATTTTATTTTTGTTACAGGTAAGGAGCTCTTCAAAACTTTACAACACCAGAAATTAATCTTTCTGTGGCGACAGGATGTACAATAAACTTGTGAGACAATTGCTATTTTTTTACTATTTATTCATAAGTTTATTATGCGTTACAACAAGAAAGGCAACATATTTTTGATATTATTAATGTTAAATATACTATATTTTTATATTAATATATACTATATACATATATTAATATAAATTTTATTAATTTAATTAAATTATATTAATTTACTTAAATCATATTAATGTTATATTATTTTTAATATATTATTAATAGAATAGAATGTACTATTAATATACTATTAATTCATCAAATTATTATATATTCATAAATTTATTATTATTATTATATTATATATCTATTATGCATTACATTTACATGAAAAGGTCAGCACGTATATTCTATATTTTGAATATACTCTTATTTGCATATGATGTTAATTGTACAGAATTATTAATTAATGCGTAGAGAAAAAATGTCATGTGCAGGGAGAGAATCGTTAAATACTGATATTTTTTTATTATATTTATTAATAGGAAAGGGGGGTGAAGGAAAATTGATGTTTTATTATTATATATTTTACATAGATGTGGAGCATTTTCTCTCTCTCTTGAGACTATAATAATTAAAAAATAATGTTTAGCAATTTATTCTAGATGGACTACTAACGCGTTCTATCTCATTTTACTATTTCGGTTATTTCCTGCTTAATGCAAGAAATGTTTATAGCTCATCAATGTGAATGCAAGGTTTCTTGAAGTCGTTTGATTAGAATCGCTCTTTCGCTCGAACAAGGAAATCGCCCGTAATTTCCGCGTTCCGTATCTCTCGTGGATATAGAAACTTCCCCATTGACTACTTTACCCATTAGACTACGTCAAGTCTCGCATCTGACGTGCCTCCATATTGTCTTATTACGCCCATAACATAATTATAGTTATTATTAATATCACTATCAAAATTTTATTTATTTCTTAAAAAAAAGCTTTATATTGATTAAATAAGAATGATTTATTGTAACTTTTATCATTTTTTTTTATCTCGTTTGTCACAATACATTGTCATATATTATCCCCAGACACATATTTAAATTCTCCTTGATTTATTTCTAAGGAAGAAAAGGAGAATAAATGTTTTATTGTATATTTTATCTTTAAAATCACGATAAAAAAATGTAACATTTCAAAATTGTTTTATTCCAAAAATCTGTTGATTGCCGGTAATTTTTTTTATTTTTGCACACGCACAGATTTAAAATTAAAATCAAAATTATTGATTATATTTTTGTAAATTATCTATTATTACTATACATACATAATATATAATATAATTCTGAATTGTGGAACAATGGCAATATGCTCCTCATCGATAATTCGCGTGATGGAGACGGGGGATTATGTTAATTCAAGTATTAAATTCAAGTATTTAATGAAATATGCATTGATCGCATAGAATTATCCAATAATGTGTACATTATAGAAGGGAATAGAATTAACAGATGACGCTATTCAGGTTTTATCTTTTTCTTTTCTCTTTTTTCCTTAGCGAAGAAAATTTTAATATATTATATATCCTTCTTTGTGTAAAAGCTGAATCGAAAAGAGTATATCCTGCGGTTTCATCCTAATTGACTCAATAATTGTACACTTTAAATGCAAGTCGCGGCCGTTCTTTAATTTCAAACGAGATAATGTCTTTGAGATGCTTTTATATCCGCTTTGATATCCCGATATACTATTCATCGTCGAGAAACGCTAATGGTCATCGATGTTGAGCTTAACAAGATAATGTGTTATCATCGGGCTATCAATTGGACTGACGTTAATTCGAGGTTTGCTTCTTTACACTGACACCTTTCCGGGAGCCTGATCGCAAGTTAAAGCGCTTAATTATGTTACCAGGCCTATTCATATAGGGCTCTTGTCGAGCGCATATAAGATCGATAAAACAGGGGATTGCGAGAGTATACGTTGACAGATGGAAGAGTTACTTGTACCGCGATCCTTCCGAGACAACCCGTAATTGCATTTTTATATCGCCCGTATATCAGCAATTATACTACATTAATGCTGTGTCAGTAACCAAATCACTAAAACGCGATTCGTAAATTCATGCGAATAAATGACGGACTTGGAAAAAATTATTTAAAAAATATGTAGGTACATATATATGTACAGGTTTTTAAATAAGTACGAAAAATTTTAAGAGATGATTCTTTGTCGAAAATTAAGGGGGGATTTTTATATAAACATATACTCCTATATCCCTCCCTGAGGAATTACACTTCTCCAAAGAGAGATGTGAAAATTAGATTTTTTTTCTTGAAAACGATTGATTTTACGAAAAAAATAAAAGAAATAAAAAGGTTTCTAAAGGAATCAAGCTTTCTAACGCATATTTTTAGACGGTCACATTCCGGTCGGTTAAAAAGTTCTAATAAAAAATTGAATAGGGGTTGTTTTATCGCCTTATAACGATACGGGAAGATTAAAAAAAAATTAATAAATATCCTTTTTACTTATGAAGTGGAAAATATCCATCAAATTTCATTTTCTTAACTTGTCTAAAATTTAAGAAAAAAATTAAAAACTTAATTTTCACCTCCTCCATTGGAGGAGTGTAACTTTTTAGGGAGGAATACAGGGAGGAGTATATGTTTATATAAAAAATCCCCCTTAATTTTCGACAAAGAATCGTTTCTTAAAGTTTTTCGCACTTATTTAGAAACACCCTGTATATAACAAATATCATTAAAATCATTAATATATATATAACAAATATCCTGATTTGTTTTGTAATTATTAAATATAAAACTTCTTGGAAAATATGTAATTAACAATTTAAGATCTTTTTTTCTCTCATTTAGTCGTTAAGATAATTAATATCGAGCCATAATTTTTTTTTACTCACGAATGATAAGCAGTTTAATCAAATCTTCTGTTAATTATTATGCAGAAATTGCATGATCAACGGCAGATTTATCGATCATCATCGTAATGACCTTAGAGCAAGAGAGAGGTATATATGTATAACTTCTTTGCGAAATTCTACGGACTTATCGCCGCCGTAATCCGCCTCTGCAACAAGTTACCGCACCGGAGCTGTCGACTTACTTCTATCGAGCGTAATTACTCGATCTGGCTCGCGCGAGATGTAGGTATCGCATCGCATCGCAAAAGATGCATCGGGAAAAAAACACGCCTCTCCGACGAGCTAGAAACGATATCACAGATCAAGAAATTTTGTCCTTCGTGATAAGCTTATGGCGTATATCGAGCGTATAAAATTGCGCAAGAAAAAAAAACAAAGTGTGATGATTAAGTTAAATTTTAATTTCCTTTGCAAGAAGAGAGAGAGAGAGAGAGAGAGAGAGAGAGAGAGAGAGAGAGAGAGAGGGAGAGGGAGAGGGAGAGGGAGAGGGAGAGGGAGAGGGAGAGGGAGAGGGAGAGGGAGAGGGAGAGGGAGAGGGAGAGGGAGAGGGAGAGGGAGAGGGAGAGGGAGAGGGAGAGAGAGGGAGAGGGAGAGGGAGAGAGGGAGAGGAAGTGAGGGAGAGGGAAAGGGAGAGGGAGAGGGAGAGAGAGAGGGAGAGGGAGAGAGAGACAGAGAGAGAGAGAGAGGGAGAGGGAGAGAGAGAGAGAGAGAGATCTCGCTTAATTTCATTTATATTTGGTAATGAGGCTTTTTACATTTATTTTTTATTTATAAGAATTTTATTTTTAAATTATATTTTTTTAAAGGAAGTTTCATCTAGAAGAGAGAGACTTAATTTTATTTAATAATGTGACAATAATATATTTAATTTATTTTAAAAACTATATTTAAAGAAATTTTAAATGGTATAAGTAAGTTTTATTTTATTTAATAACATAACAATAATAATTAATAAGGCTTTATACTTTATTTTTTATTTATAAGAACTTTATTTAAAAAACTGAATTTTTTAAAGAAGTTTTACATAGTAGAACAGGCTTTATTTTATTTAATAATCTAACAATAATATTTAATAATGAGGCTTTTTACTTTTTTTCTATTTATCAGAATTTTATGTTAAAAACTGTATTCTTAAGAGAGTTTGACATGGTAGAATAGGCCTTGTTGACAATAGATGGGAATGTAAGCGAAAAAAAGAAAGCTCTCTTTGGAAAGCAACCTGGTAAAGAAAATAAAAGCTTTGAGCTTACAGAGAAAAGCACGTAAAAGCGAAGGCAGAAAGGCTTGAAAAGAAAAGAAAAATATGCTCGCCTGCGGGAATACAGAAGTCATCATCATCATTATCATCAATGTTCTCGCTTCCACTTGCCTTCTCGTTTTCTAAAACAGTGTGAAAATTTGATAGAGATAATCTTCCTTGCATAGAAGGCGAGAGACTCAATCTTAAGCAGTTGAAAGGAAGATATAAATGTATGCTCGACTATCGAATAATATTTTCGGTAACTCTGGAGAGCCGAGTAGTTTTTTAGTTTTCGAAAAAGTATTCACACTCGGAAAAACCCCCGCAAAACGCGATTTTTCGAGAGATGAGCCAAGTAGTAGCGGGAGATTATTATTTTTGCGCGAATATTTATTCAAGCACACCACGCGCGCGAATATTTATGCCGCCGACAATATTTTTCGCCGCAAATGGCGAAAATATTTTTGGTATCCGACGGATAAATATTCTCTACTTTTTTCCGGAGACGTATGGATATCTTTTCTTTTTTTTTTTTCTCTTTTTTTTTTATTTTGTCATATCGGGTATATCTACAGGGTGTATCTAAATAAATACGAAAAATTTTAGATGATTCTTTGTCAAAAATCAAGGAAGATTTTTTTATATAAACATATAATCTTATATCCTATCTATATTCCCTGAGGAATTAAACTCCTCCATAGGGGAAAGTGAAAATTAGATTTTTTAATTTTTTTCTCAAATTTTTTGGACAAGTTAAAAAAATAAAATTTGGTGTATATTTTCCACTAATAAAAATGATATTTATTAATATTCTTTTAATCTTTTCATATCATTATAAGGGGATGAAACTAACAATCCCTATTCAATTTTTTTATTAGAACTTTTCAACGGACCGGAATGTGATCATTTAAAAATATGCGTTAGGAAGCTTGATTCCTTTAGAAACTTGTTAATTTTTTTCGTAAAATTAATAGTTTTAAAGAAAAAAATTGAAAACCTAATTTTTATCTCCCCCTTTGTAGGAGTGTAACTTCCCAGGGAGGGATATAAGGAGGAGTATATGTTTATATGAAAAATCTTCCTTAGTTTTCAACAAAGAATCATTTCTTAAAATTTTTCGTATTTATTTAGAAACACCCTGTATATCTATGCACTTTCGAGAGAGACAAGAATATTGTCAAAGCGAAAGCCGTGGATTTTACACATCGGGGGAGTCCTCAAGTGCTCTCGGTACATGGAAATAATGACAATATCCTTAGTCTCAGGAATAACGGATGGAGAGAATGAGGAGGGGGGATGAAGATGCTTTAAGCGGAGCATTGGAACCCGAAAGAAAATTGTATAACAATTGCGGAAGTACACGAAACTTTGGAGCTCTTCCGCCGCCACTAACTACAAGCGATTCTGCCTCTCTCGTTATAACTTTCAAAACTACTACGGATGATGCAAATTACGCGTCCGCTTCCGGTGAGCGAGGGGTGAAGGGGGGGGGGGGAGAAAAGCGAAACGCAACCGGTCGGTCGATGAGAGCGAGGAGGATTGTTGTAACAAGTTTGCGAATTGTTCGAAAGAAAATACGAATTACGCTCGCTCTAAGTGTAATGTCGCTCGGTTGTTAGAACGCGGGAACGAGGAAGTGGTTAGACAAATATAGGATTATCCTTACGAAGAAGAGAGTACACCCGCGCACATTGTATATATTTCGTTCCTTTGATGTTGCGCGTATTTTATATGCGCTAAAAAAAACTGTTGGACATATTGTAAAAAAAACTTTTACAATATCAGATTTTAAATTTTTGTGTAAAAAATTGTATCAAACAATTTTAACTTTGTGTTTTACTATTACTTATATTATTAAAAATCCTTATTATATTATTATTATTTTTCATAAATTTTTTATTACATTTATTACATATATTTTATTTCTTAATTTTATATATGTATATGTAATTCAGATATAAATGTAATACAAAATTACAAGAAAATAATTTAATAATAAGTATTTATAGTAGAAAATAGTTCAAATTGTTTAATAAAATTTATGTACATATACATATAATATATATTTATATGCGTATATAATTCAGATATAAATATAATAAATATAAATATAAATAATTATTAGCAAATAATTTAATAAAAAATATTTTAATGTTTTTTTATTACACTTTATATGAATTTTATATATGTGTAGATATATGTATATATAATTCAGATATAAATGTAATTTTAAAAAATATTAAAATAAATATATATATATATTTGTTAAAAAATATATATATATATACATATATATATATTAAATACATATGTATTACATACCTTTAAATTAAATAAAAAAGTATTATCGTATTTTCTTAGCATCGCACACATCCATATTGTATACAAAATACCATATATATTGTAATAAAAACCGACTGTCGCGGTTACGATTGTTTAGCTATCATTGTTATATCGTCGCAGTATTTACGTGCACGTCACAACGTCTGACGTCACGCGAAGATAGAGGCTTTTAAATTCCGCATGCCGGCCCTTTCGGCCTTGAGCTGCTGCGCCCATGTAGCATTAGTATGCAGCTGCCGTGTATAACACGAACTCGGCGTATACGACTAGGGTCCTTCCCTCTACGTCGTAGAGCCCGAGCATTATTCTGAAATATGACGCCAAATGCCATTCGCCTCCAGTTACATTTGTAGCTCGCTCGCTTCGTCAGGCGAGTTACGATTTCGCATAAACGAGGCGCGAGACGTATGCAATCTCTTCTCTCTCTACAAGAGAGAGAGGATTTAAATCAGAGTTTTCCAAATCTTTTTGGCTTACCGCCCTTTTTTCAAACATAATTTTTTTCAGCGCCCCCCTCGGGAAATCTATCTCTATCTCTTATCTTAACTAATAATATAATTGTAAGCGTAGTTGAAATAAAACAATTTGGAACTGAAATTTTAAAGATATAATCAAGTGGATAAGTTTGCTTAAAAAAATATTTCAACGCCCCCGTACTACCCCTAAAGCAAGCAAAGCCCTCTCAGATCCCTCCAGCGCCCACAGGGAGGTGGTAGCGCCCACTTTGGGAAACTCTGATTTAAATAAACCGGAGAAAAGAAGGCATTTACAGCACAATTGCTTGTTTTTTGAGTGCTATGAAATTTGAACGATCGAAAATGTGTATTTTTATCAATTTATCATGTTTTTCATTATTACAATTATTATATATATTACACTAGTTATAACAAAAATAAACTTTTGTTTAGTTGCCAAGGATGTTTGAGCGAATTTGGAGTATTTTGGGGATGCTGAATCCAAAAATGACAACAGTTTTGCCGAATTGGCTCTAGTTTTTGAGACAATGGATACTCAAATTATAATTTTACTCCAATACGACCTGTAGCTACTAACATATATAGCAGGGTTTGGTCTGTCTTTATTCTTTAACATTTTTTTTATCTCCAATGTGATTCTGATGACACACATAAAAGAAAATCGTACAAACAGCATTTTTCTATGCATTAAGGTTCCTGGCTCCTTTCTGACCATGTCGAAATCGTGACGTCAGAGGCGAGAAAACACACGCTAAAATTTCTTAGATGCCATTTCGAAATAAAAAAATATTTCGATGAAACAGCACTTCAGATGGCTTTAGCTCTTAAAAAACCCCGAAAACTATCCTTTCCCCTTTATAATTAATCAACAGCTGTAAAATGTAATATTATGAAGCCCAGTCCGTCTGGTCTTTGCACATGCGCAGTCATTCCGCGTGTCAAAGTCTGATATCTCGATCATTTTACAGATGTTGACTGATTATAAAGGGAAAAGGATAGTTTTCGGGGGTTTTTAAGAGTGTGCTAAAGCCATCTTAAGTGCTGTTTAATCGAAATATCTTTTCATTAAAAAATGGCATCTAAGAATTTTCAGCGTGTACTTTCTCGCTTCTGACGTCACAATCCAATATGGCCGCGATGAGCACCCAGGAGCCTTAATTGTGATTATCTGAATCAGTTTACTTTGTTTTTGTTATTTTACTGAATACAACGCCATTAGATATTATATATATATATATATATATATATATATATATATATATACTTTTGTATGATTTGAGAATAGGTTACGCTTAACCATTACATTTTTTGAATTTTTCATGTTTTTCATGGGATACCCATTATCTTAAAAATTAGAGCCAATCCAGGAAAACCAATGCCGTATTCAAAATCAGTGACACAAGGGGTTATCCTAAAATCGATCTAATATAATTGGCAATAAAATCAGTGTTGACCAGTGTTATAATACATATAACAAGAAAAATTAAATTTTTTATCATAAATATCTATTAGAGTTGTTAGCCACATATAATATTGGCAGATAATGTTTATATATCTATCGGAGTGGAAATAACTTTTTCTCCTTTTCTTTATAGAAGATAATTTCATTAAATATAATTTTTTTATCATATAATAATTTTTTTTTTCTTTTATTTCATTTTGCAAAATTTAGATTCGACTTTCATATTTTTTTATTTTTTTATTTTTTTACAACTGAAAGATGCCCGGATACTCTATTGGGTCTAGGGTCTAGAATGACTTCATTCCTCTTTCCGGATTACGGTCGGGGACCAAGAGGTCGTCCGGAAGACTTATCTTCACTGCGTGCTCGTAATAGTGCGAGATATAACCGCGAATGAATTCGTAATATCAGGAGGCTTAGTGGGCGTCTCGTCAGATCGCTGTAAAGTGCGGCGCGGATTAAGCCGATACCGAGAAGAATACGAACTGCAGTTTTGACAAAGATGATTGCGCTCGCAGATTTTGCTGTTTTGTTTACGCCAGTACGTGAGAGATCAATATCTCACAGATCCGTTTACATCAACAGCAGATACATTTCGCTGCGATCGCGAAATCATATTGTCGCGCGCGAATTTTCATCTCCTTAATCCTTCCTGTCAATGCTACCCAACAGATATCCAAAGCAACTTTGAGTATTCAAATGTTAAGAATTTTTCGAAACTTTTCTCCGCCTAAGAAACAAAATACAAAGAGCCTTTCTATTCGGAAACCTCCTAAAATATATTAGAAAAGAATGTTCGGTGCCCATCAGCTGCTAAAAAAAATATGACAGTGTAATGTGTCAAAAACACGCAATTGGTACCCATTGATGGAAAGGTGAAAAATTATGATTAAAATAGCTGAAAATGTGATTAAAAGAACGTAGTAAATGACAACTGTAAATCTTTTGTCTCGCATAATTAACAATAAGCCAGTGCAAAATATAAAAATTCATTATTTTTGTAACAAAATTTAATAGCTTCATCGTGAGAAGATTTACTATGAAAAAAAAAGGTCGTTTTGCGCGCCTTTGCGAGTTCAAAGCGTCTGAAGTGAACGTCACTTTGTTGAATATCGATGATATAAAACCGCGACAGATCGAAGATTCATCTCGCGAACGAGCGTTCTTAGATTGCGGGGGAATTAACGGCGCGCGTTCAGTAGCATACTTGGAATAGTTGAGTTTACACTTGTGTGCAGTTATACTCTTGCGGATTCGATACGCCGGCTTAGTCCAACTTACCGGGAATTACTACCGAGGCTTATCATCAGTTCTCAGCTAATAGCAGTAGATATGGAGAATATTTATCTCATAAGATAAGGCTTATTTCGTAATGAAGGCTCGATATCGAGACAGGTTCGAGTGCCGAATGGAAATACGTTGCTAACGTTCAGCTATGGGTTTCACATGAATTGAGATATTGATGGTGGTATTTATTTTTATGACACTGTATGTGATACGATAAGTCGTATTTATAGTGGAAATTTATAATTAGCAAAAATTAGCAATTAGCCTTCTGTCAATGCATAATTTTTCATCTTTTTATCAATTTCATCAGGTACCAGGATACCAACTGCGTGTTTCCGGCACATTTTACTGTGACAATTTTTTTTATAGAAGCTGCTGAGCATCGAACATTCTTTTTCATTATATTTTAGAAGATTTCCGAGTATAAAAGTTTTTTTATGGTTATTATTCATTGGGCGTAGAAAAGTTCTGATGCATTTTTGAACATTTAAAGTTGCTTTGGATTTCCGGATTCCTATTCATTGACAGAAGGATTAATTATCGTAACAAAGTACAGTTCTTAACATCGAAACTTTATTTATATATGTATATAGTTATACATTTTAATATGCGCTACATTTAGATAAACCTGAAAATAAAAAAGATAATAAAAAGAGAGTAAAATATAATGAAACGCTAGATATTGCTGTTTGCAAAATAACCATAATGTCTTCAGTCGAACGTTCTTACGTTCTTCCTCTTCCTTCACCAAATTTACATCTCTAGATTTTCAAATCTACCGACTGATAAGATTACATACGAAGGAGTTGCAAATTGCGCATTATTGCGATCTCGCGCTGCGTCGAATTTAAATGTTCGCGTATAACCCTAACCTTTTCAGCATGCGCTACCAGAATGCGGCACGTATTCGATCGGATCAAAGAGGGAGTGGGTGGGAGGGAAAGGGGGAGGAGAGATCGATGAAAAAGCACGTCTATATAACTGGAAAGAGTATCCTATCCCGGATTTTCAGATAATAAGGTGCTCCGGTATGCCGCGCGGCACGTTCTGAAAATGGATCGACCCTTTCGAGAGTAATCTCATAAATACGGGGAGCTTCACACCAGCCTTCCGTACACCGGGTGGCTGATACAAAAAGTAAAGGAATACTAGGGAAGCGTATAAAAGGGGGATGGGACGCGGGACTAAGAAAACGAAGAATAGTGACGTTCCGAACTATTTGTCTGATACTTCTCGGGATCCCGGTAAACGTGACTTACGTTGAAAGCCGAGCCCGTGAGATTCAATATTGACGTACCCTATCTATCCGTACGGTGTATCTTTAAACTGTCGCTTGATAAAGGATAATATATATGTAAAGTATGAGGGCGGAAAACGCGGACGACAGCGTTTTCGCTCGACGAGAGCCTCTTTGCTGAGAGCTAGAGAGAGAGAGAGAGAGAGAGAGAGAGAGAGAAAATGAAGCGAACAATACAGCGTGCATTTTTCATGCTTCTCAATCCGTTCCACCCCCAAAGTCTTCCATTATCGGTATTAATTATTATTGCTTCAAAAAAGAGGGATTAGAAGACATTACGATTATAATTATTATGGTGGATGGCTCTTTGAAGAGAACTCCAGTATCAAAAATAAAAATTTTTATTTTTTAATATCACAATTGTGTAATAATATGAATGAAATTTGCAATTAGTTCTCACACAATTTTGCCGATCGTTAATACATAAAGGAATGACACATATTTTTTGATTATTTTGAAGATTCGAGACATTTACAAAAAATGCAAAGATCTTTATTGCTGATATAGAAATATCGCAATTGCATATAAAATCTTTGATTTATTACAACTCATATTTCTGCATAACGATCCACGAAGAAACAAATTTCTTTTTTTTTAGGGGAAAAAGGGAAAAGTATACTCTCACTTTAAAGGTAATCCCAGTTTATTCCGGCGAGAGGATGAGCCGTTTTATCCTTAACCGGAAACTTTTCCTGCTTAGCCGCTAACCGGCAATAAATTGGCTGATTATTGTTCGGCGATTATCATCACCTTAATTGAGAAAAGAAAGAAGCCTGATTATCCTGAGACCGCGGTAATAGATGAAAGACTTTGAAACTATTATCGATATTATATTTATATCGATTATGCAACAACGGTTCTCTGAACAAAGACAAATGGTGCCATCCGACATTTCTAATAAAAAGCATTAAAAATCACAGTATGTAGTCAAATTTTTTTCAAATTTCTGAGAGACTGCAAAGATAAATAAAACTCGGATAAAGTTAGCGAGAAAACGAGGTTTAGAAATACTAAATTAAATTTTTGTTACATTTTTATAACTTATTATAATCGTGAAAAAATTTTTACTTGGTAAAAAAAGAGAACATAGAATCTCGAAAAATTTTTAAAAAAATTTTTAAAATGCATAAAAAGAGAAAGAGCCACTGCATACAAGAATATAATGGAACAAATACGAATGCTTCGCTCTCGATATTTAATCTGTTATTCGATAACAATTCAGCGCGTTTTATCCAGATCGTCGAGGGGTACTAACTCTTATCACGATTGGTCAGTGGTCGCTTATGAGCGATGGCATTAAGTATTTTACAAGTAGATTCCAATTTATTTGCTTGGTTTTGAACTCTCTCTGATAACTTCCAAAAAGATAGTACTTTCAAGTAGACTCGAATCTGGACGAGATAGGTTCAAATTCTCTATAGATACCTCGAACAAGAACAGTAGGTCCAAGTACATTCTAATCTCGATCAAATATGTTCGAATATTTTAAGATACTTGAAATATGTATATACATATGTGGATACATAGCAAATATCATAAATTTTTTTTATCGTAGAGTTCGAACAATTAGGTTAGATTAGTTCGTTAAGTTAAGTTAGTTGAATAACCTCAAGGTTAGGTTAATTGAATAATCTAACCTAATCTAACCTAACCTAATTGAAAAAAATAGATTCGATTTTTGACGATAGAAAATACTTATAAGTATTTTTTCAGACCTTGCAGATACTTAAGGCTCCTGCATACTCGATTGCCAAGTCCGTAAAATTTGTACGACAGCGCCACATTTGGCAAAACTATAAACTATTAAGCGTGAAAATGACATAAATTATTCTTGCGACTTACAGCGTCATTTATCATTTTAGTGCAGTGTTTCTATTTTTAGTAATTGTTATAGTAATTGTTATAGTGTTAAAATATACCGAAGACTCTCATTTTGTTATAATTTAATATGTAAAAGCAAATATTTATTTCATTTCGATACCTGTCAAACAGCTGGTTTTCGTCCTCGATTAGGCTCAATTCAATTCGACATATACAATGTTATTTATTGCTTACCCAAACAAAAGAAGAGTTTTCGGTATATTTTACAAGTCGGTTCTATCGGTTACAAACCCTATTTTATTGAAAAACATTTTTATTTTAGCGTAAGTCGCAAGAATTTTCATGGTATATTTTCTCGCTTCTGACGTCAATTCAAGATGGCTGCAGTGAGTATGCAGGAGCCTTAATCTTAAATTCGAATAACTATTCTAGATTCGATTACTTTGCAAATACAATATATAAAAATATTATTTCTTACGAGCATTATTCGAATTCTGAAGAAAATGAAACTTGATTAGTGAATTTGACTCGATTTTTGAGTATACATATTGAATGCTTGATCCCATCCGTATTTATAACATAGGTGAGAAACACATCCGTACCGTAAGTGGGAGAAAACGCTTCCGTCTGTCCATTTATCGTACACGGGAATATATTTCATTTCTGCTACGACGCGACGTCCGCGAGTGCGTGTCACAAATTACCGTCGGGCCAGTAATTACCGGTCGGCAAAAAGCAAACCCGTATTTTAATCGACGCGCAATTATAGTTTATTGGACTACACGCGATACAATTTATCGGGGCCTTCCGCACTCGCGTTTATATTAATTCCTATGACTGCAGAGCCGTAACTAGGATTATGATCAACTTCGCGCATTCTCGCTCGGGATTCAAAATCTTTTCCTTTCGAGATTATAACACAATGAACACATATAAAGATACCATATAAAAGTATAGTGCAAATAATATATTAGCAGTATAAATATTATATAAAATGTTAATAGTTTCATCATTTTCTTCATAAGATTTCAATTTAAAAATTAAAAAATTTTAATTTTATAAAGAAAATTACAAATTTTAATTTTGTAAAAAAAGATTCTTTGATAATTTAACAATTTTGTAATAAAGAAAAGTCTTCCTTCGATAAAAGTCATATTTATACATCAACTTTTTTCTCTAAAAATAATTAGGAAATTATTATAAAAAAGAAAAAAATACATACATAAGTAATTGGAAAATTATTATTTGTATGAAAACTGGTAAATTGTCTCTTTCGATTTCTTCCTGTGGGTAGCACTTTCACCACGATTATAATCGCGCTACTGACTGCAATAACAACAATTTTCGCCGATATAGCCGAGCCATTCGTTTCCTTTGCAGCGATGCGAACTCTTTAATAAGGTAGACAGCACGTAATTACGCGCGATCAGCATACTGCGGAATTGTCAGTGTAGTCAGATGGGAATTAAGGACGGACACATGTGTCGCAGGATGCACACATGTCGATAGCTTCCTCACATTGATTCGTATTCGCGAGTCCGTACTTGCTTAGTAGTATAGACCCCCGAGAGGGATGTATTCCGATAATTTTCTCCGCCTGACTCGGCGAAAGATATTTATGCGCGGTAATTATATGTAGAAATAACATCCTGGTCTCTCGAGTCACTCGCCGCGATTAAAATATCTAATTGAATTTATGATTAACGAACGCTGTCAATTTGTTATAATCGATTACGGTTGGAGAGACCACCACCAGACTACTGAAATAGGAATACTTTATATACATAGGATATTGCAGGTAGAGTGTTCAATATTCTTTTTTCTTTTATTATTGGATAATAAAATTGTTAACGTAAATATTTTTTTAAATTGATGATTCTTCCATCGATAACATTAGTTAACAAAAAATAAATTTTTTTTTTCATTATTTGATATACATATACACCCAAACAAGGTGTTTGTTACTTTTGAATGCTGAAAACGAGCCGATTTTCACCAGTACATCAAGTTTCCGAAATAATTGAATTGAATATGCAAAAAATGGCTATTAAATTTTTTTGTAAAAAAGATCAACATTATTTTGAAATTCTGATCAAAAGTCATGAATGTACTGTTCATCCTTTATAAAATGCATTTTTTTATTTCGATATCTTCCTTTTTATTTATGTTAGAAAGGATTTAAATACAGAGTTTTGCTGAGATGACAAATATTCCGCCTATGATGATGAAGTCATATAATTATACCTACTTATATAATTTATAGTTTAGGGCTATCGATACACAAACGTGTAACTTATCCTGATAGATTCCACTAAATGTATATTATTTATATATAAGGTGTCTCATTTTAATTGCTCACTTTAAATTTTTCGAAACAAATGCATTTTCGAAAAAATGTTGCAGACAAAAGTTGTATGATCTAAAGGGAGACAAATAATGGTAAAATTAATTTTGGAAAAAATATTTTTTTTCCAAAAACCTTTTTTCCTCAGGAACATCTCCATATGAAAAGTAGTTCCCAGCTTTAATCTTTCATAACATGGCTAAAAAGTAAGATATTGAAATAAAATAATGCATTTTATAGGAGATGATCAATACATTCATGATACCAGACTTTCCAGATAACGTTAACCTTTTTTACAAAAAAATCTCAAATATCGCAAAAAAGCCATTTTTTACACATTAAATCTCAATTATTTTGGAAATCTGACGTGCTAGTGAAATTTAATTTGCGGCATCGTTTTCAGCATCCAAAAATCTATAAGAAACACTTTGGTTTAAAATAATATTTGATTGTAAACATATAATTATAAATAATTTTTGGTTGTAAATAGTGTAATTTTTTCAGTTACAATTGTGAAAATCGAAAAAATCTCGCAAATTAAATTCTAGTAGCGTAAATAGACCATAGTGCAGTCAACCCTCATTTAATTCGAGATTTGTTGTGTCCAATTTAAAAGAGAACGACGGAGCGGATTAAATAAAAATATCGATTTTCTCTGCGTCGAATTATTGTGTCTTCGATTCTTTTGCCCCGTAATTACATTAAATTTTTTCCCGCAGCTCGGTCGAGCCACGTCAAAAGAAAGTAATATCGTTAAACGACCTTCGAGAGGAAACTTAAATTTCAGTGGCAGCGATCCGTTGAAGAGACGTTAAGAAAATTATAATTCCGATAACATAAAGAAAGAAAGAATGAGGTATAATAGCGCGCAAATTTACCCTCCCCCCTCCTCCCCCGGGTTTTCTTTATTTTCGCTCTGATTATACAATTCTGCACACTTGATAAAAAGCTTCATGATGAAGCAATTTCTAGATTAAAGAGACACGAAGCTACAACCTGTTTTGCAGCGTGTGCTATTAAGAAGATTCTAATATATGCGCGTACATACTATGGGAGAGAGATTCTTCTTCTTGGGGAGAGAAGAGAAATTAAAAAAGGGCTTCTAAATAAAATTAAAATGTGCATAAACTAAAAACTCTGACCATAATAATTTTAACAATCTTCCTCTCGCAAGAGAATAATAAGTGCAAAAATGTCAGAGTAGTGAGAGTCTTTGCTTAATTCTTATCCAGACTACTTTATACATTGCTGTTTCTTGAGAAAAACAAAATACAATTTTTTTGGACAAATAGAATTTATCATCATGAAATTATATTCTGCTTTATTCTATTAGTTAAAATTATGTTATGTATTCGAGAAATAAATAGAACTCTATCAAATATCCATAAAATAAATAAGGTAAATAAAAATTAAAATAATAATAAATAATAAATAAATAAAAAACATAATATAATTAACAATAGATAAAATTAAATAAATTTGTCACATGTGTTGATATAAACTCTCTGAAATTTACTTTTTAAATCTCAACCCTAAATTAGAAATGCTAAGAATGTTTTCTTTTTTTTACAAAAACACGTGTTCGCTTTAATCATCTCGGAAACGTCACTTGATAAAACCAAGACGTTTCAATTCGCGGAATGTTAATAATTAAAGCGAACTAGTTGGAGAACATAGACCGTTTCCCATGACGGCGAAATGAAGGTTCCAGGAAAACGAGCTCATAAGAGAGAAAGAGAGAGAGAGTGACGAGTCCGCGACGCGCGGACACAAAGTGAAGAAGCTCGAACATGTTGTGTAGAAAATTACGAGGGTTGTCTCGCATGTATGTATCGGATACGTCTCGACGGGAAATCTTAATTGGGTTTGTAAGAAATGCGGACGGCTTTCGCGTAATTGTTTTATTGTACATACATATATACAGGGTGTTTCTAAATAAGTGCGAAAAATTTTAGGAGATGATTCTTGTCAAAATTTAAGGAGGGTTTTTTTTCATATAAATATATACTCCTATATCTCTCCCTGAGGAGTTACACTTCTTCAGGGGGGGGGGGGGGGTGAAAATTTGGTTTTTATTTTTTTCTTGAAAACTTGATTTTGAAAAAAATAAAATAAAGTTTCTGAAGGAATCAAGCTTTCTAACGCATATTTTTAGATGATCGCATTCAAAAAATTCTAATAAAAAATAGGGGTTGTTGAATAGGGGTTGTTAATTTCATTCTTTTATAACGATACGAGAAGATAAAAAAATATTAATAAGTATATCTTTTTACTAGTGGAAAATATCCACCAAATTTCATTTTTTTAACTTGTACAAGAGAGAAAATAAAAAATCTAATTTTCACGTCCCCCTTTGGAGGATTGTAACTCTTCAGGGAGAAATATAGGGAAGAGCGAAGAGTATATGTATATTTATATGAAAAGAACCATCCTTAATTTTCGACAAAGAATCATTTCCTAAACTTTTTCCTAAACTTATTTAGAAACACCCTATATACATATATATAAGGTGGGCCATTTTAATGTTCTTAAGGGGATCCTAGTCGGATGGTCGAACTCCGATAGGTTAGCACCACACATATCCAAACATATACACGTATACACATATACACACGATAGGTTAGCACCACACATATCCAACATATGCACGTATGCACACATATGCGTGAAAATGTTTTTAATATATAACTTTTTTATTAGACTTGCAATCTCACTTTTTATTGTTTACTAATATTTCTTCATGTTAACCCTATCGCGTATACTATATTTTATGCACAGATAAACTGCAGAACTATTTTTATTAAATAAGTATTGTTACGAGCTGACATGAAAGAAGCCGATAACAAAACTGTAATTTTTGATTTTTACATGATTTATATATGGAATTATAGCTAACGCGGTCCGTTTTTATAAGTACTTTAATCGTGGAAAAGGATTTATTGATCTGTATAGTCAATAAAAAGATATCCCAAAATAATAAAGTTGGTTCTGCCGTACCGACAGAACTAACTTTAGGATCCGACTAGGATCCCCTTAAATATCTTTTTTTTACACCTTTTACAAAAAAATATTTCGCACAAAAGTTGTTTAACTTTAAGGGAAATACAATATGGCGATATCAATTTGTTCACAGACGCCACTTTCGAGAAATTCATTTTTTTTATGTGTGTGTGTGTGTATGTGTGTGTGTGAGTTACATAATTTTATAATATTAGTGTTATATTGGAACATTAGAGTTCCGCAAATATATCGAGAAATACTTTAAAACAGATATTATAAAACAGATGTGAGATTTGCCTAAAACTGTTTTCCTAGATACACGAGCATCTATCAATACGTATACATAATATACGCACGTTATAATGTATGGTTCACTCTCCCTTTCCTCTCCTGATGTTTGCGTGAGATTTCTCTATCCCGCGAAAAGATTTGATACGATCAAGAAAGTTGACGCGTCAATCAAGAGAGATAGTAATTACTAATGTACTCTCATCTCTCTCCAGATGCATTACACTCATATATAACAAATACATATATATATATGTATAATGTACTCGTCTTTTATCTTATATCTTCTCAGACTGATGAGGATCCGACTTAAAATAGAATAAAATAGGTGCTCGTCTGATAATTTACATTGTAAGCAGCTTACGATCATAGCAGCCGTCAAGAATTTATCGCGCAAAATTAAGACACATAATTGTACTATCTCACGATCTTCGGAGGTTGACGGTTCAACTTTAAGCAAATACTCATTTCGTAATTTATATTTTAAGAGGCTTATGCTTAAACTATATATACATTTACGAGAGCAGTCGAGAATCTACCGTGAATATTTAAGTCGCGGATTTTCTCTCTATATATATTCATAATTAATTATAAAATAATCGCGATCTCTCTTCAGGTCTGACAGATAAATTTTATAAAATATTTTTACCTCATACAAGACACACACTTAGGCTCATCCTACGTTGAGGAACGTTTATCGCTTTAAGATACCGCGACTTTACTCTCTCGTCGTAAGCTTATGCATTTAAATTCATTGAAGTCAGAAATACAACGTCGAATAAATCGTTACGATGTCAACCGCGACGTGAAATACACCTCTTCACATACCATGACACACACATACACACACACACACACACACACACACACACACACATCCTTTCTCTTTCTCTATCTCTCTTGCTTGTCGCCTATATTATCCCGATGCTCCCGAGGGCGCTATCTCTATCTTCTCGCCTGCGGCTCCCGAGGGAGCGAAATAGAATTCTCAGTTTCAATTCTACAACCTCTCTTCCTCCCTTCCGACATTCGTCTCTCTCTCTTTTCCTATCCCCCCTTACTCCCTTTTTCATTCGCGTCGAGATACTAGACCGAGACTACTCGCCGAGGATCTTCGACGTATCTAGCGACGTATCGCTACCACCTCTTTCGGTTCCCGCGGGGCAGATATTTTATCTAGAATCGATCGATATACGCCGCGCCCCGATACACGATGATCTCTCTCGAGCGCCCTTATCGCCGGGCGCGAAATATTGCACGGATAATGACAAGCTTGCTCGAAACGAGGCAACTGTGAACGGAAAATCCCGCAGGGAAAAGGGGGAAGGTACATATCCAGACGCTCTTTTCTCCCAAGGTGTTAAATACAGTAATATCGATTCAAAAAGAAAAATGCACTCCATCATAACGAATAAAAAAAGAAATAACCATAAAAAATTAAAATTGTGAAAATGTATTGAAGAAATAAAACTTAAATATAAATTCTTATTTTCTCCCGAGGTGTTTAATACAGTAATATCGATTTATTAAAAAAATACATTTTACCATAATAAATAAAAAAAGAAATAGCCATGAAAAATTGAAATTGTGAAAACATTGAAGGAATAAACATAAATTTTTCCTTTCTTCTTGTTTTCCTTCTGAGGTTAAATATAATAAGATCAATTCCAAAAATTGCACTCATAACGAATAAAAAAATGTGCAAATTGAAAACTTGCATATTGTTTCCTCGCCATTCTATTTTATTCATTAAGCTTTCTCAAGAAGACTAGAGACCAGGAGACCGAACTCCCGTAAAATACTGTGGTGGGGGTAAGTCAAAATATGGTCGCATTTCATGGACGCTGTACGCGGTAATTGTCGTCGGCCAAGTCATGAACTACGCGTGCTGGACTTCGGAGCGTCGTCCAACATAATCTCGCCAAAGTTCGAAATTATGTTTACGTTGTTTGTTGTGAACCGTTGTGTCAAAAAAAATCGCTTGTTTTATCAAAAAAAGGTTTCCTATGTGAACTTCGTCGTTCCTAAGTATAGTATATCCCAAGCTTATGTTCTTGGTTATGTTGCACGACGCTCCGAAATCCAGCGTAGTTCATGAATTGGCCGACGACAATTACCGCGAACAGCGCCCATGAAATGCGACCATATTTTGACTCACCCCCACCACTGGAGTTCGGTCTCCTGGTCTCCTGGTCTCTAGTCTTCTTGAGCTTTCTCTATGAACAAGCTGATTTTTCAATTTTGACATCCTCATAGAGGAAGCTTAATGAGCGAAATATTGTAGAATGGGGAGGAAGCTATGTGCAAGTTTCCAATTTGCACACTTTTCACATAAAATAACATTTTTTGTCACGTATATGTATGTATGTATGTATGTACCTACTTTCGTATGTTTCGTAAAATTCGAAAATTTATATTTTTTGAAAAATTCAAAATTTTATAAAAGATGAACGCTTTCACCGATTCTCGCCAAATTCAATGTCAACTATTTTTTAATAATACTCTATTCAAGCAAAAAAAATTTAACTCGGTATCTCAAAATTTGCGAAAGTTAAAAAATGCACTTAAAAATTCTTAAAAATTTAAAATTTCATAAAAAAATGAATCCTTTCACCGATCCTTATCAAATTCAATATCAACCATCCTTTAATGATAGTCTATTTATATAAAAAAATTTATCCCGATATCTTAAAATTTACAGAAGTTAGAGCAACCACAGACATTTTTTGAAAAATTAAAATTACATTAAAATTTGAAACACTATGAATTTTTATAAAAATGACAGTAATAAAAGTGTTGTACTTTACTTGTATGTCCAATTGGAGCGCTGTAATTCAAACTGTTCTTGAGACGTTTAAATTTTCAGAAAAGTGGGTGGACACACATACACACAAACATTTTTTTAAATATGATTTTTCGATGTTTTCAAACATTCTGAACATATTGGCATAGAAATCTGAAAAAAATGTATTTTTGCGAAAACAAAACTTCCTCTATGATGAGAAAATAAAAAAGAGAAATAAAAAATTGAAATTGTGAAAAAATTGAAGAAATAAACATAAATTCTCTCTTCCTTTCTCTTTCTTCCCGAAATGTTAAATATCGATTTAAAAAAATATACTTTACCATAATGAATAGAAAGAAATAACCATAAAAAATTGAAATTGTGAAAATATGGAAGAAACAAACATAAAGGTAAACAAAAAAAGTTTCTTCCTTCCATTAACAAATAATTTCTTCGAGCTCTGACTTAATTCACACCGGAGTAATTGAGGCTTAAAGGCGAACGGTTTCATTCATTTGACATTTGACAGCGCTCGAAAATTGCCGGCTCCGATTATGATGGCTTTATGGGAGAAGCTTTGGTGAGAACGACGGGGAATGAACGTTCGATTTGTTGTTTTTGCGCGCATTCAACGCCATCCAACGCGCGCGAGTTATTCCCGTCCCGATTAATCCCTTCGTACCTGCGGCGGCAGCGCTGTGATTGGCACGCATGATTGTAACGCGACGTGTTACGAGCTTCGAAAAGCGTCGGATTAATCTCGATGGACGGCGCAGTGCGGCGCGATTGAACTGATCATCCACGCGCGCACGCGAGATAATACGGCAACTTAATGATGATAATCAGCGGAAAGTGACTGCAAATTGCGCACGCCTCGCTGCATTCGGAAAACATGTTATTATATTATTATATATGCAACATCATGGCATGTATATTACTTCATGTATATATTCTATATGTCCTCACGCACACACATACATACACGTTACACGCAGCAGCATCTTTTTTCCGTCCGTATCGTCCGTATTTATATTCTCACGTTGTTCCTATGTTTTTTATTTTTTTTATTATTATTACTTATTGTACCTCAGTTTTCTCTCTACCCAAGTAGCACGGTAGATCGGTTGTAGCATTCTAAATTCCACAAACTAAAAAGCAGCTATAACCGCTCTCCCTACGTTCCTCAATGCTAGCAAGTCGTAATCAATAATGGAAGGGTAAATGTTGTTCTCGATGAGGAAGCTTGTTAGTTCATACAATATCTGAATTGTATCCGAACACGCTTTTTTAATTGTATTGCCTCATAGTAGATTGAGCGTGACGCACATTTTGTGACAGCATATACTACGCTACAGTAGATCGAAATCGGCTGTACTTTATCGCTCCCGCTTCTATCGCTTTACAGTAGACCAAAAGTAGGTAGTATTTCATCCATGCTTCCTTCAAACTACAGTAGATCATAAGTAATTGGTATTTCACTTCCACTTCTATCGCACTACAGTAGATCGAAAGTAATCTGTATTTCATGCCAGCTTCTATCGTACTACCGTATATTGAAAATAATTTGTATTTTATGCCAGCTTATATTGCACTACAATTCATTGAATGTACCTCACATTTCTATCTGTCTATACACTATATTAACAGTCCTTTATAAATCTCCGTAAAATTTTATATTTATTATTATTAAATTATATTCATTATATATAAATTGAATATAAATTGTATATAATTGACCTAAATAGTCACTTATTTGTAAAAAATGCATTAAAAGTGCAGATAAAAGTAGTCTCTCGGAATTAATAAGATGAATAGGAAAACAACTGTATCTTATTTAATAAACAATAATTACGACAAGACTGCGATATGTATAAACAAATTAAATCGAGAAAAGGCCATAGACAGTCATAGCGATTCTTGGTGCTCAAATAATATTTGTGTGTGATTATTTTTAATTTAATAAAATCTTATAGATAACCTCTGCGATACTTTCTACGATGCTACTGAGAAGATACTGAAACTTAGCTTTCTTTCCACTCACAGATAAAAACAAAGAAATATTAAAACAAAGAATGATAATACATAATAGAATATGTATAGGACAAAATCAGTTAACAACGGTAGCATGATAATATGATAAAATCCTATATGCTAGAGATGAACACACATTACCTAAATGCGTATAGATCTATAATAATTGGATACATTCCATCAGTATATAGTAATTAAAATGTTTCATCGTTGAACTACAACAGTAGCATGATATTGTAATAAAATCTTATTTTTCCGTAAAGCGCGTATGCATGAAATTAAATATAATCAGGTAGATGCCATCAACAAGTAGTCACTATGACAGTGCTACATTATTTCGATACTGTTACTTCATATTAATGAAATTGTAGCCAATTTTTAGTATGCTCTCCAAATGTTAGGAATAATACACATACACTATCGGATTAGTATATTTCTAACTGAAGTAAGAATATAGAAACTTCGAAAAGTTATATACAGTAGGATACATATAGAATGCTTTCGGCAGGAAATTGTTGATGAATTTATCGTGCAAGAATTGAAATAATTTAGTAGAACACAAATGTAGCGAAGAAACAGGTAGCTTCTTCATTTAATTTACTATGCGTGAAGAATTGTCAAATATTATTCATGTACAGATTGTGCGTTCTCCTTTTGCTACCTGGGCTATTTGTCTTATTTTCTGAAATATTAATGACTTGTTTTTATTTGGAAAATGCGTGTACCATGTTTGTCGTTGAATATTATTGACATATACGACACGGGAACGCTGTATCGATAGATAATTCCATTTTAATGAAATAGAAAAGGATCGAAATAACCGAGAAAGAGTTATTTGCGAATGGATCTTGGGTGAAATATCGGCAGGAGAGACCTCTCGCCTCTCTCTCTCTCTCTCTCTCTCTCTCTCTCTCTCTCTCTCTCTCTCTCTCTCTAGAAGATTCGCGGGCGACCACCGAATAGATTGCGAAACTTCCCCCGCACCGTAAATAACTCCCCCGCAGTCTTGAAACACACAACGAGATTATTCTTGAAACTTGGAGGATATTTCAGAGAGCATTTCGTGAACGCCGAACATAAACATCCGACAGATCGACCTATTTCTCTTATTATTAAACTCTGTTCCTTTTCTCTCTTTCCCGACACACGCCCTTTACTATTTCCTACGCGAAGAATTGTAGCAACTAGCGATGGAATTAAGTATCTTACAAGATTCCAATTTGTTTGCATAGTTTCAAACTTCCTATGATTACTTGGAAAAAAAATAGTCTTCAAGTAGACTCGAACCTGGACGAGATAGGTTCAAATCTTTCATGAGTACTTAGGAGATATGTATATGCAGGATGTTTCTAAATAAGCGTGAAAAACTTTAAAAAATGATTCTTTATCGAAAATTAAGGGGGGTTTTTCATATAAACATATCCTCCTCCCTATACCCTTCCCTGAAAAATTACACTCCTCCAAAAGGGGAGGTAAAAATTAAGTTTTTAATTTTTTTCTCAAATTTTGGACAAGTTAAAAAATGAAATTTGATGGATATTTTCCACTAAGTAAAAAAGAATATTTATTAATATTTTTTTAATCTTCCCATATCGTTATGAGGGAATGAAACTAACAACCCCTATTCAAGTTTTTATTAGAACTTTTTAACCGACCGGAATATGATCATCTAAAAATATGCGTTAGAAAGCTTGATTCCTTTAGAAACATTTTATTTCTTTAATTTTTTTCGTAAAATCAATTTTCAAGAAAAAAAATTAAAATTTAACTTTTACCTCCCCCTTTGAAGAAGTGTAATTCCTCAGAGAGGGATATAGGAGTATATGTTTATATGAAAAACCCCTCTTAATTTACGATAAAGAATCATCTCCTAAAATTTGTTGCACTTATTTAGAAACATCCTATATATTATCAGGATGCCTTTGAGTGAATAGACGCCCTGATATATGTATGGGAAGAAGAAGAATGTATTTGGGCGGAATAAGGAAGAGGTGTGAATGTATAACATTCACGCAACAGAACAAGTATCATAAATAAATTTTTTATTTTAGAGTTTGAGTATTACTTGTAAAAGATTCGATTCCTTACGATAAAAGTATTTATCAAAATTCAATTTGAACATAACTATTCTAGATTCGATAACTTCGCAAGTACAATATCTGAAATATTATTGCTTATTCGAATTCTAGAAAATAAAACTTGATTATTAGATTCGATTCGGATATTCAAGTAAATATTGAACCCTTAATCCCATTCCTAATCATGACGGGAAGAGGAGAGCGCAATAAGTTTCGTCATTGCAGAAGTACGTTTGATTTGAAGGCACATCAATTACCGATAAGTAACACGAAGTTTTAACCTCGGAAACTTTGTAGAGCGTTTTTTGCACAACTTCGGCACTTATGCCAACCGCTAAAAGCTAAGACAGGATCCTTAACCGCACGACCGTCAGCCTGGAGACCGCAATATCACGTACCCCTTCCTTATTTGCGGTGTGTCTCACCTGCGAAAGTGTAGTTTGTCGTTAAAAACTGAACTCGCTGACTAAGGGGGACGAGACAAGATTATCGATGCTAGGGCGACTCGTTCCGCTCCGAAAAACCCTGGCGGCGTTTCTTTGATATTTAAATATTATATACGTCCCACACGTCTTGCGTCATTTTTGTAGCAACGTTTTTCCACCAGAGCGTAATAACGTTTGATGAATTTCGGCCTTTCTTCCGGGGTTATCTTCCATTAGTCTCGAAGATAAGTGGCCAAACGGGGCCACGAGGACACCCATCTCGTATAATCTCGCTGTCACGTGCAGACGACGCGGGTGCGGTTTTCTTTCCTCGCGTTTCACGCGCTCTCATACTTCTTGGCCCTATACCCCGTTAATAGCCCGGAGGGCCCCCGTGCAAGTGACATTCGGTTGAACGATTTAATTATCGGACCGCGCACATGGCTTCCCGTAAGAGCGCCATTAGACGACGCAGGTGTAATGAACTAGTTTAATGAACGCGCGATCTCCCACTTCGCTCCCTCGTCGCTCTGGCAATTATAATAACCGCGGTCATCGCGATCTTGGCTGTCTCGTTTCAGCAACGTCGCCTGATTACGGGCTAACGTCGTGCAATTAGGCTATTCTTGAATATAATATTACTTTATATGAAAAGTAGAAGAACACAAGTCCAAAGGTCACATTTTTGAGAGAATTTTATAAAAGATTAGAATAAAAGATGTAAATATATTCTCTCCAGATAAATTAGTAAAAAATCGGGTTGAATCAAAAGTTTGTTCGGATTTTAATTTATGGGGGATCTATACACCGTATTTACATATCCAAGCTAACCAAGCTTCTTCAAATGTCTTATGACTGAGGTTATGAAATTTTGAGTATCTCAACAATTTCTTTTGTGCTGCGTTGATTACTTTTTATTAACGTGATGATTTAGTCATTATCAACCTGGAGAGCCTTCCTGATCGTGGGGCATCTTTTAAAAACAAGTCTTCGACTAGGAACTTTGTAAACATCGTGGACATGGCACATTCGTTTGGTCACAGCGTCTCCGTACAAATTTTTGGAGAGGTTTGGATTGTTCGTTTTTTTACTCTTTTGATAAAAAAAGCATAAAATGGTGAAAATGTTCCTTAGACTTTTCCATTTTCAAACTTTCAACACTGCACGAGTATTATTTAACTAATTTGCAAGACCTTTTTTCTAAAAAATGTCAAGATCATATACATCCATATGTTAGGAATGAAGATCAGGTTGCGCTGATTATTTCTAGCGCTTTCTATTGGCAAAATCCAAATTTTCGAATCTTTGTTTTAATATAATAAATATGAAAATATATAAAGCTTATATAAAGCTGAGCGTTTACATAGTTCGTTAATCAAAAAGTTTTGTGTAGAAAGAAAGTTGTTTAATGATATCATTCATTTTGTCTTTTACAGTTACGGCAAACCATCCGCCTCAAAGACCGTGGATTCCATTGACAAGGCCCAATAGGACGAGACCAACATGTAAGTAGTATATATTTTCATCTTTATATCGCGAAGAAAATAAATAAAATAAATAAATTCTTTGCTCGCTGATCTATTAGCAGGCATTTATTTATGGGTACAGGTATGAACGTGATTTTCCCACACATAATTTTTCACACGGTGAATTAATTCCTTTCTAATTGCATTACGCGTTGCGGAACAGCCCCTTCCCTTTTACAGAAATCTCAATAGTAGATCTAGACACACTTAATTTCTTCTTTGCAATCGCAATAGAACGCGTGATGTAAACCTTTCATTAACGCTCGAACGTTTTACGTCATCGGCCCTTATTAGAATGCGCGAATCGTGCGCGTTAAATCAATAGCGTTGGTGTTTATTATTACAACGTGTACATACACACGCACGTGTTACATCACACTAGGAGATAACGGACGAACGCGAGATGATCTATGGAGAAACTTACGGCTGATAGTGACTAATGTACCGCTGTGACAATCGCGCACGTTGAGTCAAAATATGGCGAATGCATGCATGTAAAACAAATTGCACTTTATAACCAGTCGGCATAATAAACGCACTAAAGGCCACCTTCATGCGATTTCAAACTTCGCCGTTACTTGCATCGTTACTTAAACTCGACGCCATTTACGTCTTGCCCATTTATGCTTATATTTGAAGTACTTAATACTACTACCGATGGGATTAAGTAACTTACAAGTAGGTTTGAATTTGTGCATGGTTTTGAAAAATGTATGATTACTTCGGAAAAAAATAGTACTTTCAAATAGACTCGAATCTAGACGAAATAGATTTGAACTATCTAAAGTACCTCAAAAAACAAAGAACAGTACTTTCAAGTACCTTAATCAAGTATATTCGAATCTTTTATGAGTACTTATGAGAAATTTTATGTTGTGTGTGTATCAAGTATCATAAATAGAATTCATAAATAGATTTTTGTTAACTTAGAGTTCGAATAACTAACTTGACCTAATCAAACCTAACAAAACCTATCCTACTTGACCTAAAATGATTCTTTATGATAGAAAGTATACTTATAAGTACTATTTCGTACAGGTGTACTCAATCTAAAATCTTGGCAAGTGTACTAAATCTTATATCATCTAAAAAATTATCTATTATCTTCTAAAAGAAAATGATATCACTTTATAAGGTAATCAATCACAAATTCACTAAAGAATGAGAAAAAACCCTAAGGCCGGTATTCATAGTCCGATCTTATATTTAAGATCATTTTAAGTCTGGTCAGAGGTTGACTTAAGATCCCATTCAACCAATTAAATGGCTGCGTAGCATCTCAAGCTCGGACTTGACGATCTTAAATATAAGATCGAACTATGAATATACACCGTGTCCCCCCTTAAGATAAGACCTATACAAATGCGCTTAATTACCATCTTTATCCCAATTTTCTAAAGTACGGCGGATTGTTCGCGACGAATAATATCGTGTAAATTCGCCTTAACATACTCTCGTCCAGGCGACGAAGGGAGGAGGGGGGGGGAAAGGGAAGGGAAGAGGTATCTTGACCATCGGTCAACGCCGACGACGAGTTTCGCAGCCCCGGAGCGTCGTGTTGCGTCGCGCAGCATCCCGCCGCCGCCGACGGCTATATACCGCACCATCTGGACAGATTTATTGCGCGACACCGGCACGACGGCAGCGGTTGAGGTAGCCAGAGGAAGGGTGAAAGAGGGAGAGAAAGCGCGCGCGTACATAGAGAGAGGTACAAACGGCTGTTCGGTCGGAGCTGCCGTCCAAAAGGAAGCCATTGTCGGCTCGCGCTGGACGCGATAAATCATTTCACTACGGTTTACGCTATTCATTATTTACGAGGGAGCCTCCCATTATACTTACGACGGTCGCTGATTAGTTATACCGTTTGTACGCGCGTATGCAGATGCGTGTGTATACATATTTGTCCAGTTCTTTTGGAAATTTGATTGGGTTATATTGCTGTTAGGTTTTATCGATTTTGCTTCCTCATAGAGAAAGTTTTTGTGTGCTTTGTTTTCGTAAAATTTTTTTTTCAGATTTCTCTTAATGTGTTCAGAATGTAACATAATATCGAAAAATCACATTTTCTTTTTAAATGTCCGTATGTGTATGTACATACATATATGTATGTATATGTCCACCCACTTTTCCGAAAATTTAAATGTTTCAAGAACTGTTTAAGCTACAGCACTCCAATTTGGCATACAAGTAAAGTAGTACAACACTTTTATTTACTGTCATTTTTATAAAAATTCATACAGTATTTTAAATTTTAATGCAATTTTAATTTTTCAAAAAATATCTGTGGTTAAACTTTTATTGATATATTGAGGTAATTTTTTTTACATGAATAGAGTATCATTAAAGGATGATTGGTATTGAATTTGGCGAGAATCGGTGAAAAGATTAATTTTTTATGAAATTTTGAATTTTTAAGAAAAATGTGCATTTTTTAATTTTCACAAATGTTGAGATATCGGACTAAATTTTTTTACATGAATAGAGTATCATTAAAGGATATTTCATATTGAATTTGACGAGGATCGTTGAAAGAGTTTATTTTTTATAAAATTTTAAATTTTTCCAAAAATGTAAATTTTTGCATTTTACGAAAGACACATACGAAAGAAACATACAAAAGTAGATACATACATACATATACATATACACATACACATACATATACGTGACAAAAAATGTTATTTTATGTGAAAAAAAAGTGTGCAAATTGGAAACTTGCACATTGCTTCCTCACCATTCTATTTCGCTCATTAAGCTTCCTCTGTGAGGAAGTCAAAATTAACAAACCAGCTTGCTCATAGAGAAAGCTTAATGAGCGAAATAGAATGGTGAGGAAGCAATGTGCAAGTTTCCAATTTGTACACTTTTTTCTTTCTTTATTTTGGAAAATTGAAAATTATAGGAAGGAGAGTATGCTTTTTTTAGTTTGATTTGCATTTTACAACTCGTATTTGCTTTCTTGATCACTGAATGACGCTAATATGTCAAATAATTTGATTTGCATTCTTATACTATTTTGTAATAATATAATAATAATAATAATAATAATAATAATAATACAGGATTTGTTCATTTTGATTTTGAAATAACCGCACACGCGATAATCATAATTAATACGAGTGCGTTTATAATGCAACTATCATGCGTAATATTTGCTTCTGGCTATCAGATTATTATCTCCACCACATGTGCATGTGCAATAACTAGTGATTTGTCAATATTTAGAGACGCGCATTACGCTAGAAATGGCAAATAATTTAGAGAATTGCTGGCTTTTATCTGAAAATATTACACTTTATTCCAAAGAGCGGGCCATTAAATTCAGAGTAAATTACAGTGTTCTAAAATGCTCTCTCGCAATAGTTCCCACTAGCAAACCTCATGTACAAAATGTATCATATAATGCGGCAATCAAGAGTAGGAATGTATTTTCCGAGTGAATATAGAGACGATTTTTTCTGTAGAATTAATAAAAATGCAATTTAAAAAATACACCCTATGTAATTTCGAAAATGCAGTATTATTATTCCAATTAAAATAAAATTAAATAAAGTCAGAAGTTTGAAGTCATAAAATAAAGAATACATTTTTCTTTCTCTAACAAAGCTTAAAGAATAAAATTTGTTATGAGGATATGTGACAATACGTTATCATTTATCATATATAATTAATATAAATAGCAGACAATTATTATATCACATATCACTTATAATGAATACAACTAACGTAGAACAATAATAATTGTAATTATCATTATAAACGATCCTTTATTATGCCAATTAATTTTATAATTTTCCAGCCTTTTTCCTTCTCTTTCTCTCTTTCCCTTTTACTAGTACAACGATTTGTAACGCCGGCTCGTAATTGCTCGATGCACGCCGTATTCGGAGAGCTATCGTTTTACGAATGCAGCAATTTAGGAATTACGTTAACGCCCTTAAAACCAATTTCTCCGAGATGGCTGTAATTATCGCAGCGACTGCGACGAACGTTACGCATAGATTCGGGATAGATCTCACTATCGTCATCACCGTTATATACCTGGCCGAGAATTATTCTCGTTTCGCGTGTACGCTCCGGAACGCGCGGAATTACATTCGGCATTATCTCCGTGATAGGCTCGGTCGTTACATTACGTGCGCCTTCGTAAAATGCAACTGCACGTTGCTCCATCGTCCCCAGGGTCGGTCAGAAACATGTAAACATTGATTTTAATTCTCAAGCAGGATGCACACAGTGCGTTTTGCTTTAAGCAGAAAGAAATTCATAATCTTGAATTTTAACTAATGTTATTTGAAGGCCAATCTAGTTTTTTTTTATGGAACCACCCTAAAGAAAAAATATATAATTTACACAACTAGCAGCTACATATTTTTTTGTAACAACCACGTGTTTTCTTACGGGGGGGGGGGATTACGTTTAACCACGTTGATATTGACCACGGAGCCCTTCCATTGGTTAATGTAGCAAAAAGCTAATAAGCATTGGCTATGATTGGCTGTGGTCAATCGAGACATTCGCGTTTTCTTTACACCAATTTATTTTGTGCATAAAAGTGTTGCAGTAGGATCATCGAAAAATCAATATTTTACGAGATATTTTATAATGTTGTACAATTATGTCACATTAAAACATTCGAAATATCTCGTAAATTATTCACTTTTTAGCCTTCCTATCCTCAAAACTTTGTGTGCCAAATATTGTGAGCAATCGATTTATATAAAAAAATTAAAGTGTCCTTTTAAAAAAATAAGGTTGGCCTTTAAATGACCTCGAAAAATGACCTTAAGGCTCCTGGGTGCTCACCGCGGCCATATTGGAATCGTGACGTCAGAGGTGAGAAATAACACGTTGAGATTTCTTAGATGCCATTTCTAAATAAAAACATATTTGCATAAAATAACACTTAAGATCTCTTTAATACACTTCTAAAAAACGCCGAAACTATTCTTTTCCCTTTATAATCAATCAACAGCTGTAAAATGTAATATTATGAGGCTCAGTCCGTCTTATGTGTTATTTTATGCAAATATGTTTTTATTTAGAAATGGCATCTAAAAAATTTTAGCGTGTGTTTTCTCGCCTCTGACGTCACGATTCCGACATGGTCGACAAGGTACCAGGAGCCTTAATTAAAATTCAAAATTGTCAACTTCTTTTAAAACCAAAACTTTTGTTCGAAATATTATTTTCTAAAATGCGATGTTTTTTTTATACATTAAGCATATTTTTTTTAAATAGGATACCCTGTATACCCTGTTTCCAGTGTAGTTCTTATATATGTATAGGATACCCTGTATGTAAGAACTACACTGGAAAAAAGGTCTTGTTGCATTATGAGGAATTCTGGTAGATTCAACCGGTACAGTCTGTTCGAAAATGGATGAAACAGAATTCTTATAGAAATTACCAGACAATTCTGATAAATTTTTTTAGTTAGGTAAGGTTAGGTTAGGTCAAGAAATTCTGGTAGATAACTAGTCTCGATAACATGTAATAGTATAAGAGGGGATGCCGCACACAAGCTACGATCATATATATGTGTGATAACGTGAATATAACTAAAAGTTTTGTAGATCCAACAGGAAAATATTCAATTAGATTTTTATAGTAAAGTCTACCAAACGGATGAGTATAGTTATAAAATATTAAATTCTGTCATAATAACAAAAAATTCTCTCTCTGTTTTGTTCAACTAGAATACATTCTACCAGAACGATTTTGTTAATAAAAACAAAACCTTTTTCTCAGTGTACTATTTTTTCTAAACTTGTTAAAAAATACACTCGATAATACCTGAAATATGTGATTATTATTGTATATAATCACCCGGATAATCACCAATTATTTCGATTCGTTAGTTTTTCTGCCATAGTACCTTATCAAAAGGGATTTTTATTAGACTGACGCTTTCCAATATTCTCTCCCACGTAACGTAATTCCGGTCCTGATAGTAGCGGCCCGACAGGTTCGTGCAAATTGCTTCTTGCACCTCGCGACGATTCTCACAATCATACTCATTACGGTGGCCCGTACATGGCCGGGGTCGGTTTCTACGGGACACGGAGCAATTACGCGCCATTATCATTCCGATGCTTGTAACTGCTCTTGCACGCGCGCGATTATGTTCTTATTAGAAATTATTATTGCCCTGCGCGCGCGCGGTAATCATCGCCGTTGCCGCTTTTGTCGCGATTATTATTACCGTCGATGCGGCGGTTATACGAACGATTGTGCCGTGTTTGTTACTGTTAGTTAATAAGTGGCCAGGCCGGCTATTACTTTCGTCTCGTGTGTGGAATCATCGCCGTTGCCTGTTACCTTGATTACCGCGATTATCTCGATCCACAACAATAAGCACAATAAAATAATAACGATCAATCAGACGGAAGACTTATTTAGATTCTAGGACACAAGGTTTCAAAGGTAGATACACACATACATAGTCAACATCATTTTCCTTCGTTTATTAAGCTTACGTAGATGATATTGATAAATATTATTAATTGATAGAATATTATTTTGTGTTATTATATTTAATTTATTATAACTTCAAAATAATATGTATATATACGCTACTAAAGTTCTACTAAATTCTAAAAATTTTTTCAAAAATAGAAAGAGAGAGAAGTCGTAACATATCGTTATATTGCAACATAGAGCGCAAGAGTGTTGTACAAAAAAATACGTTTATATCTCGCAGTATTGCACAGAAATATGCGCTACTTTCCTCGAATGTACGTTCAGAGGCGAACTTCTCTTTCCCGTTTCAATACATATATCGTTACATATTTCTACGAGGCATACCACGTTTATGCATTTGCAAGATCGCCGGGATCGACCACGACATTTCGATCTATGAATACCTCCAGGTTCCTATACGAAACCCCTGGAAACTGGGTCGGTCTCTTGAATTTCGACGGGTCGGCCAATTATTCGCGGTAGATTTTTACGTTGTAAATATCATCCCACTGTGCTGGAGATTCACCGATAATACCGATTTACGACCCAACTATTTCGGCGTACAGCTGCGCGGGTTTGTTGCACCGCAAAGTCGCTTATTTATCGCCGCCAGGTATCTTCGTGCGAAGTTGACCCGATTAGGAAATTTCATTCAGCTCTGTGCGTCAACTTTTAGAAGAAGAGAGATATTTTGTAAGCCGCGTACAACGAATGTTGGAACTGCGCGTATATATAATTTTCGACAAATTTGGTTTCTTAAAAAGTTGATTAAAAAAAAAAAAATTATTTCGATAATTTAAAAATACGAAACAACATATAAACGGAATCCAGCGTTATTAACTCTTCTGTCAATGAACGGGTAACCGAGTACCCGAAGCCATTTTAATCCTTCTGTCAGTGTATAATTTTTCACCTTTCCATCAGTATATGGGTACTCAAGTATCAATTGTATGTTTTTGACACATTACATTGCTACAATTCTTTTATAGCAGCTGCTGAGCATCGAACATTCTTTCTCGTTATATTTTAGGAGATTTCCGAATACAAAGACCTTTTGTATTTTGTTTCGAGCGAAGAAAAGTTCCAACACACTTTTAACATTTAGATACCCAAAGTTGCTTTGGGTAGCTGGATACCCGTTCATTAACAGAAGGATTAATCTTCAAGCAATCTCAGCTTATTTGTCGTACACCCGGTGCAGCGAACGGCGGGTTCTCTGACTCGTGTGTAAATTAGGTAACCTGTTCGGATCTTCTCTCTCGCGGACTGGTTTGGCAACTCTTGGGGCAGGTCGCGGCTCGGCGCGGCATCGTTGACCTCGGAGAGGATGCCTAGTCGTGAATGAACTACCGCTTATACGCTGCCATTGACTGCCGCAGCCGCCACTATATACCTGTTTCCGTACACTCGTTTCTCTTTCCTTACTTTATTACAGTATGGTATCACACACACACATATGTGTGTGAAATAATAAAGTTTACGAGTGATTTTTTTCAAACTCATCTCAAACTTTTTCTCTGCTGTGACGCGTGCATTTATCTTATCGAGTTGAAGATGAATCTATATTGCATTTACGAGACGAGAGTCTGCTGTCTGTACTTGTCGCTTGCCTGACGGTCGAAGTTTGGGAAATGTTCCCCTTCGAGCATATTCCTCCGAACGACTAAAACACTTCGCAGATTAAAGCAATTAACAGATTGGCTGCTGACTATGCTTCGAGCAAACCGAGCTCGTCGAACTTTACGATCTTGCGGAACATCTTACCACGCCGGCTCCAAGTTTGCTCGAACTCATTCGGCACTCTTCGCGAATACTTCTATAAGCGTCGTGGAGTCATTTCGTTGAACGTTCGCCTCATTACCGTCCGGAGTTGGTAATGAAAATTGAAACTCTTAAGAGTGAATATATAAGTGAAATTTTATTAGAACAACGTCTCGCCGAATCGATAAGACTGTTGATAAAATATTTATTTGGGCAATTTAGAATCTTGTTAAAATAACATTTATTTTTAAATTATTAATATTTAAATTAAATAATTAAAAGGGAAAGTTATATTTCTATCGAAGTATGTAATATAAGTGATTTTTGTTGAATGGAAGAAAATAATATAGAAATTTTTATATACATGATACATGTACAAATTATATACATTATATACATGTACAAATTTCTCGATACAATATATAGCCAATTTATTTCGACAGACTGTACCGTAAATACTATCACACCGGATGCAGAAGCATGGATATATACGTATAATTAATATCGGTTCGCGAAACTTGGGTTTGTTTGACTTAGTTCGTTACCAATAAATGCGCCGTACTTGGAGAAGTGATCGTGTTTCGGTACCTCGGGGATATGGTCATAGATATCGTAGCGATGTGTACTATAACTATTTGATAACTTTAGTCATTATCAGTTTGGACCGGTAAACCGGTCGGATTAAGTTAATCCTCTCCAAAGTGGTTTTGCCGGAGGTATAAAGTGCCTAAAAAACACATCCGCCCGTTAACATCATAAAGTGCATAACAACGTTAAGACTTTCGAGAGATTTAGGAAATATTTTTTAAGATTAAAAAAAATAGAAAAAGAGGAAGACAGGAGAAAAAGGAGAAAAATAGGAAAATAAGTGTACATTTTAGAAGAATCTTATTAAATTAATTATTTATATTGTTACATTTTTTAAATATAATTTTACGTTCTATACATATTTGAGAAATTATGAATAATATCTCATGATAAAGTATTTTAAAAAATAGCACGAACTTTCGCGCGCGCACAAGAACTTTGATACAATATCAAAGAAAGAAGAACCATAATAAAAGCGTACTATCACCTTCCTTATCACGATCGTCTCGTTAGCGATAAGACCACTCTTGAATCCAATACATGCGTCATTGTCTCCATCTTTGTCGGGCTTGTCAGGCATAGAGGGGCGCCCATTAATGACGCATATCTCACGCAAGATCGAGTCCGAATAATCCCCTGTTAAGACGATCGCCGACTTAGTCGGCGAACGCCGAGAAGGACTCATCGAGATGGTCGTGTTAACAATCCCTCGGGAGTGAACGAGGCTCAGGGAGAAGGGGGGAGAGGAGAAACGAATCGATGGATCGTTAACGATCGTATTTATCGCGGGAATTTAAAAAATCGGCCTATCGACTGAGTCTTATCGCCGCGTCCACCTCTCGGGAACGGATAATTAAAGATTAAAAGCCCTCGCGCCGCTCCAAGAATGCCCTACGTCTATACAGGGTGTCACTTAAAGACCGCCTACTAAGTACATAGCGTTATTTTTTATCAAAAAATAAGTCCTGAACAATTTTTTTTCTAGAACACTTAATAATGGAGTAATAATTCAGTAAAGTAACGGCCAAACAGCGCCGAATTTTATCCTAGCGCACGTCAGTGAGTCGCACAGTGTGCGTGTGAGTACACATTACCAGGATTTACTGAATTATTACTCTATTATTAAGTGAATTATTACTCCAATACTGAATTATTACTGAATTATTACTCCAATACTGAATTATTACTCCATTATTAAGTGTTTCAAAAAAAATTGTTCAGGACTTTTCGACTTATTTTTTGGTAAGGAATAACGCTATGTACTTAGTGGGCAGTCTTTAAGTGACACTCTGTATATAATTAATGTTGTCTTACATTTTACTTACATTATCTTACGTTTTATATCTTGCTTTGCGCGTAATAGTAAAAATTAAAAAAAAAACAGCCTTGATTTTTACCTCATGAGGCATTAGTAATAATAATAGTAGTATATAGTGAGTATTACACACTAGTAATAATAGTAGTAATGGTTATAGTGAGTGATACTCTTACAATTCCTGACGACACCTCTAGATCATGGTGATTCATTGTGTCTCCTCACTCTTGCAGTTAGCTAAGTATCTGGATCTCAGTTTAGAGCCTAATACCAGGCTTATTAGATCCATCATCCTTGCTCTTTCTAATCCTGGGAACTTCGTCAGACATTAAATGGACGTTAAATTATTAGGTATACGTTGTATTATTCGTCGCATTATTCATGCGTAAAGTATCAATGTTTCCAATACTACAGTATCATTCTAGCTTTATCCTTTTCTTGAATCGGGCTGTGAAGGCAACTCGGGACCGATTTAGCGTTCGGCTGAATGATTAACTGCGTTTTGGGAGCGACAGTTTGGGGCGAATCTGTGATACCTAACCGTTTCTCTCTCTCTCTCTCCCGATATCTTCGAGTTACTCTCGTGGAGTACACGTTATTGGATTGCGGGGTATACCGCGATTCAATTATTTACACACACTGTCTCTCTCTCTCTCTCTCTCTTTCGCGATCGCGTAATAGAACCGCTGATTTATACTGGTTTAACTCGACCGTCTATCGTCCGGACCGCTTTCAAATTAGTTCGGAGCGTATCAAAGCGAAATGTATTTTTCAAGAGCATCGAAACCCTCTGAAATCTCACCTGCGCGAGTACACAAGGGAATTGGTTATCAGTGTTGCAAACGGAAAGATTGATCCTGATAACAGACCAGATCAATCCCTATTAAAGAAAATCCCTGTTTTTTGATGCGCATGAGGAAGACCATAAATGTTTCAAATGATAAGAAGAGACGTTTCGCGATACAACCGGTATATGCACTTGATTCGCGGGCTCTAATCACGTTATTATGCTACACGCGACGGATAACTCGCGAGGTCGCGTGAGACTAAACAAAAGGAGGGAGAGAGTGAGAGAGAGAAAGAGAGAAAAGACGTCGGGAATTTATGCAGACAACCGGGCGACGTCGACAAGACAGCTAGCTCGCTTTATGCTGATCCTCTTATTCCGAAACCGCGAGAATCCATCCGCTCGCACGCGCGCGCACGCCTAAGCAACACGTATCCGTCTGCTCGCGTTTACAGCTCGTAGAACAGGAAGAGAATTGGAGGATGAAAGAGAGAGAGAGAGAGAGAGAGAGAGAGAGAGAGAGAGAGAGAGAGAGAGAGAGCTCGAAAGAAAATAGAACGGCTTATACGAACCGAATCGTGAATACGTGGAATTAGGATCGTGAAAGAAACGAACGCGTCGATTCAGAATACTCAAAATCCTCCATTATTTGGGACGGAAAAGAAATAATTTATATAGCTGTTGAATCATTCCATTTTTCGTGGCTGGAGAGTAAATGGAATATTCTGCGAGCGGAATAATATTCGATACATAAAAAAAAAATGAAAATAATAGGCCACTGTGAAGTTGGCATCTTACTTCCAAAAATCGGAAGTTTTATTAGCAGTTCTATATTCGCATTCGCACAAAATTCTGTAGTTTCTGATACATTTAGAAATAACTTCGTCCATTTAGATTAAAAAAAAATTACAATAAAAAAAATGAGATGTTAACTTCCCGTGGTATCTCACTTTCTGAAAAACATCATTTAAATCATGAAATTGTATGTGTTCTCGAAGAGTTCTAGTTCAATTCTAGGTTTTTAGCAATAATTTCGACTTTTAAATATTTTTAAACAATTTTTCAATCCCAGAACTAACACCTCACCTTCTAGAAAACTATGAAATATTGGTTATTTCAGCGGTTTTTTGCCAGTTCTCGACAGTTCTCGCATAGTTTAAACAGTTTTGATGGGTTTTAGCAATAGTTCCGGCCTTTAAATATTTTTATAACAATTTTTGAATCTCAGAGTGGCACCGCATCTTCTGGAGTCTGGAGAATTATGAGGTGTTAGCTATTCCCGCGATTTTTTTGATAGTTTTCGACAATTCTAGCATAATTCCAACAGTTTTGATAGGTTTCAGCAATAATTTCGCCCTTTAAATATTTTTAAATACCCTAGTTTACAAAAAAAAAATTTTTTTTTTATTATTTGGAAGCAGACAAGGTGTTTCTTATACATTTTTAGATGCTGAAAACAATGCCGCAAGCCGATTTTCATCAGCACGTCAGGTTTCCGAAATAATTGAGGTTTAATATGTCAAAAATGGCTTTTTTATATTTGAGATTTTTTTGTGAAAAAACATTATCTGAAAATTCTGATCAGATGTCATGAATTTCTCTTCATCCTCTATAAAATGCACCTTTTTATTTCAACTTTTTAGCCATGTTATGAAAGATTAAAGTTGGGAACTAGTTGTCATATGGAGATGTTCCTGAGGAAAAAAGATTGTAATTAGCATTTTATAGAGGATGAACAATACATTCATGATATTTGATCAGACTTTTCAGATAACGTTAACCTTTTTTACAAAAAAATATCAAATATCGCAAAAAAGCCATTTTATACACATTAAATCTCAATTATTTTAGAAATCTGACGTGCTAGTGAAATTTGATTTGCGGCATCGTTTTCAGCATTTAAAAATCTATAAGAAACACTTTCTCTGATTTAAAATAATTTTTGGCTGGTTAACTAGTGTATTAGTAATTTTTCAATCTCAGAACTAGCATCTTATATTTTAAGGAATTGTGAGGTGCTTGGCTATTCCTACTTTTTTTTTACAGTTCCTGACAATTCTCGTATATTTCAGTTTTGATAGATTTTAACAGTACAATAGTTTCGGCCAGAATATTTAAAGGCTAAAGTGTCTAAATAATGATAAAATGTCAAAAATAAATATATTTATTTATGTTTCGTCGATTGTGTGTTTCAGGCATATTTACGGTGATGTGTTACAACGTGCTGTGCGACAAGTACGCGACGCGGCAGATGTACGGCTACTGTCCCAGCTGGGCGCTGGACTGGGAGTACCGGAAGAAGGGTATCCTCGACGAGATACGGCATTACGCCGCGGACATCATCAGCCTGCAGGAGGTCGAGACGGACCAATTCTACAACTTCTTCTTGCCGGAACTCAAACACGATGGCTACGACGGCATATTCTCGCCCAAGTCCCGCGCGAAAACGATGGCGGAGAACGACCGCAAGTACGTCGACGGCTGCGCCATTTTTTATAGGACCGCCAAGTAAGTGCATTCCTCTGTCTCGTTACTCGTTGCCCCGAAATGGACGAAAATGGCAAATATATTGCGGCGTCCGCCGCAAAAAAACTCGAAGATAAAAATATCTACTCACTCTTTACAAACATCGTACATTATTTTTAATACTTTGTTTTATTCTTCTCTCAGTTCTATTTTCTAAAAATGAGTCTATAAACTTTCTAATGTAACTTTCATCTCTTATAAAATTATTTTTTATTGTACGCTGAGAAGGAAAAAGAAAGTGTACAAAGTTAAAGAATGAAATAAATAACCGATGATCGATGATAGATAATCGATTTTAAAGCAATTTAGTTTAAATATTCAAAATCCATTATACATGTGAGGATTTTTATATATTGCTTATATAACTTATATGTGTGAAAGGATGTTCCATTAATTCGTCATTTTCCTCTGCGTCATTTTTCTCATCGCGACAAGCGTTCTAATTGCCTCGCGTAGAAAAAAAAAGAAAAATGATTATCGACAGTCTCGATTCTCCGGCGATCCCTCGATTTATTAAGAGGCGTGGCAATTTAATTAATAAATGCACGACGGCGCAACAGAAAACTCTGTCCGACTTAATACAGTTATCGATCACGCGCGATCGAATACTTCGCGAGCGAATGCGCTCTGAAATTTTTCGAAAATTTGATTCGTCAGATTTTATATATATACATTTTAATCTATCACCCCTCGTAACTTTGCAGGAAGCATGTGTTTTCTTTACACCAATTAATTGGTCTTAATATTCTGTACATAAAAGTATTACAGTAAGATTACCGAAAAGTGAATGTTTCACAAGATATTTTATATTTTATATCAAATACTCAAGTTTCATAACTCGGAAAGTACTTAATAAAAAATAACTTATATATAAGGTTTTGGAAAGCTCTCGAGGTAAGCTACAAGAATATGTAATAAAAAATAGGGATTTACACTTAAGAAATTGAAAGTGACCTTCACGTGACCTTCACGTGACCTTCAAACGACTATCCAAGGTCAAACCAATGACACCGTCTTATGTCCCCCTCAAAGTCAAAAAACTTTTGTATGAAACATTTTTCTCTTCGATCGCTTCCTGCAAAGTTACGAGGGGTGATAGATTAAAATGGGACACCCTGTATATATATATATATATATATATTTTACAAAATTAAAACAATTAAAAAATTTTGATAACCGCGATTGATTTTTTAAACAATAATCAACTTTGATCTATAATTGTTTTTTCTCTCGTAATATATTTTTTAAGCCGGTGGATATGATGGATTTCATATGTATTTTATATATATTTGTGTTTTTTTTTAATTTAAAAAGTAATAGTTACATATAAATATATAAGACTAATGTAAATATGATGAAATATTTGATATGAAAACGCTTTTCGTTGTTTTGTTTTAAAAAAAGCCAGTCGGTGATGAAATAATTTTTTAATTATTCATGTCATCATTTTTACAAGAGATTTCACATTACGATATTCAATTATTATATCAAAGATTATCGTTGCCGCCTTTGCAAAATTATAAAGCCGGCTCCGCTTATCGTCGCCTCGATACTGGAAAAGAGCTGAGCTTTTCCAAAGTGCGACATTTAATTTCAAGCGGGATGAAAGACGCGTCCGCTCGTAATTTAACAAAGCGTCGCGCGCGTGTCTGGCGTGTAATAACGTCATGGTAATCCAATATCGCGTCAGATAGTAACGCGCGTCGTAAATCGCCCGTTCGTGTTTAATAGAAAAGCGAACGCGTCGCCTTCACGAGCGCGTATTTTTTTTATATTTGATAAATTAACCGGAAATCGATAGATTTCCTTTATGAAATGGTGTCTACGTTTGAAAATAGAAGGGTCTTAGAGACTATAAAATCAGATGTATACAGGATGTTTCTAAATAATTGCGAAAACTTAAGGAAATGATTTTTTGTTGAAAATTAAGGGGAGTTTTTCATATAAACTATACTTTTCTCCCTATATCCCTCCCTGAAGAGTTACACTCCTCCAAAGGGGGAGGTAAAGATTAGGGTTTTTAATTTTTTTTTAAATTTTGGACAAGTTAAGAAAAAGAAAGGACCACGCACTAATTTCTAAATCGATCAAAACTATGGAAAAGTGTACTTCGTGTGATGCCGATCAGAAATTCAAATAGGCACGACCTTCAAAATATACTAGTTTTTAAGCTATGAGCCCATAAATGTAATATTTTTGCTCATTTTTAGACAAAAAATAAAAAACTGGGGGCTCGTAGCTTGAAAACTAGCATATTTTGAAGGTCGTGCCTATTAAAACTTTTGATCGGCATCACACAAAGTAACCTTTTCCATAGTTTTGGTCGATTTTAACAGCGACCACTTTTTTATGGACACGCACTAATTATGTGAAAAAATGGCCGTCGTTAAAATCAACCAAAAATATGAAAAAGTGTGATGCCGATCAAAAGTTCAAATGAGCACGACCTTCAAAATATGCTAGTTTTTAAGCTACGAGCTCACAGTTTTTTATTTTTTGTCCAAAAATGAGCAAAAATATTACATTTATAGACAGGATGAGATATATAAATTGAGACATCTAAATAATGAATCATCAATTGGTATAAAGAAAATGCATAGTTGTTTTTAAAAAAAGTATATAATTCGCAATTAGCAGTTACATATTTATTGTTTAAACAATTATGTGTTTTCTTTATACTAATTGATTTCTTTCATTTTCTGCAAAACTTATTGAGGTAAGATCATCTCGAAAAGTGAATCTTTTACGAGATATTTCAGTTTATGTAAAATTATGTTAAAATATAAAATATCTCGTAAACAATTAACTTTTTGACCATCTTATCTTTATAACTTTTTATAACGAATATTGGAGAAATCGATTTATATAAAAAAAAATTAGAATAGTTTTATTTTAAAAGAAATTTTAATGTCCTATATGTATATAATATGTATACAAAGCTCGCCCCCCCCCTTCCCCAGCAAATAATAAATAAATAAATAAACTTAATCTAAAATATTCTCAAATATAATGAATAAAGATTTAATCGGATCGAAATTTATATACATAAAAAATAAAGAAAAGGGGAGAAGGTGAGGAGTAAATTGAGACACCAAAATATATAAAAAATAAAACAAGATTAGAACAAAACAAATGTTTCAGATAAAAATAAGGTTTCTTGAAGGGGACATAATATCGTGACGTAGAATTGCCCTTTTTCAAGGTTGAAGGTCAATTTAGAGGTCAACCTAGTTTTTTAAAAAGAATTCTTCCAATATTTTTATATAAATCAATTCCTCGCAATATTCGGCATAAATTTGATATATTAAAAGAAGGAAAAATCCCCGAGATAATTTTACGTCATACGCACGTAGAGACATGGCGTTCAGATTTCAATGACCCCGATATATACACACGGCATCGAAATTATTGCCGGGCATGTTGCGGCAACGTCGATACACACAAATTGCCTTTTGCGACGGCATCGATTAGAACGTCGCAGCTGCACACCGTCTATGACGCATTAATCATCGACGGCCGCCGCCGCCGGTCGCTACATACCGAGATATCTATTTCGACTAATGCTTATTTTCAGAGTATCTCGTGACATAATGGCAGGTCTCCGCGCGATATCGCGTCGCAATGCCAACCCCGGGGGCTATCGAACCGCGAGCGCGACGATTAATGCGCCCCTATATATACGTGTGTGTGTGTATATGTGTAACGGTACCCTTTATAACCCGCAACGTGGTCGTAAATAGCTCGAGTGAAGTAAATGTGTCTCTCTGTGCGACAATATTAAGACCGATGGCGGCGAATGAGCCCTCCTCCCCCTCCCTTTTCCCTGTCGCCCCTTTTAAACGCTTTAAACGCGCCGTTTTAAACTCTCTACCGCTATACCATATCATTTGTAACATTGAACATTCTGTATTTAATTGATATCTGGAATATTCATAACTCTCGACTTTTTAATATATCGGCATAACTGATGGATTTTGGATATGGAATAGGATAGAATTATTCAACGACTCGTATCTTGTAATAATAATACTTTTTTATTTTATTTTATCAAGACACATGGTAACATTGTTAAGGAGAATTCCGCGCAATAAAAATATGTAATAAATATTTTATATATATATATATATATATATATATAAAATATAAATATATATTATTTAACTATAAATATGTATTATTTAATTACACTAGTTTAAAATTATTTTGAACCAAACAAAGTGTTTCTTATAGATTTTTTGGTGCTGAAAACAATGCCGCAAATTTCACTAGCACATTAGATATTTAAAATAATTGAGGTTTAATATGTAATAATGGCTCTTTTGTGATATTTAAGATTTTTTTGTAAAAAAGGTTGACATCTGGAAAGTCTAATCAAATATCAAGAATGTATTGTTCATTCCTTATAAAATGCATTTTTTATTTCAATATCATACTTTTTAATCATGTTATGAAAAATTAAAGCTGGGAATTACTTCTCGAGAAGAAAAGATTTTTTGGAAAAAATTATTTTTCCAAAATTGATTTTATCATTACTTGTCCCCCTTTAGATCATACAATTTTTGTCTGGAACATTTTTTCGAAAAATTCAAGATTGACAATTAAAATGAGACATCCTATATATAAGTGGAATTTATCACGATAAGTTACACTGTGTATGTGTATCGATAGCCTTAAACTACAAATTATGAGTATAATTATATGATTTCATTATCATAGGCGAAATATTTGCTATCTCAGCAAAATTCTGTATTTAAATCTTTCTTAACATGAAAGTAAGATGTTGAAATAAAAAAATGCATTTTATAGGGGCTGAACAATACATTCATGACATCTGATTAGAATTTCCGCAGATAACGTTAACCATTTTCACAAAAAAATCTCAAATATCGCAAAAAAGCCATTTTTTTGCATATTAAATCTCAATTTTTTCGAAAACCTGACATACTGATGATAATTGGCTTGTGACATCGTTTTCAGCATTCAAAAATCTTTAAGAAACACCTTGTCTAATATAAAATAATTTTAAAAAATATTTTTTTCTAAGTGTTATTTAATAAAATACATATATTATTATACATATATGAATATACATATATTATTATAATATATAAATATATATTTAATATAAAAATTGCTAAAGATGATTATCTCGCACGTATTAAGATTAGAGATAGGCTTGTCTGACGATTGTCTGACCAAAACACGCTTGTACTACTCGGAAGCCGCGACTTAATCGTTCGCGTTTCTTCCTCTTCTCGTTGCCTCTAGCCATGAATTTCCTCGGCCGAAGGTGATGAGGAGAAAGAGGAAAGAAAGAAGATGAGGAGCTTACGGGGGTCTTGCTTTTACGGCTTGCAAAGACTGCGGCCATCGATTTCAATCCGGCTGAACAACGCGACTAAATCGAGCGAACCAAATCAACGCTCGCGCGATGAGCGTAAAGTTCAACTCGCGTTCAATTTCCGCCTTCGGCGTTCGCCCCTCGATCATTCCTCGGCTTTATTGCCTTCTCGCGGATTATACGGCGCAATGTCGAAGAGTGCCGTTTATAAAAAAGGAGAGACAGAGAAAGAGAAAGAGAGAAAAAACAATCGGAAGAAGAGAGAGTTTAATGTTCGCGCAATATGCAACAACACCGATAAAATTCTACAATCCATTAGACGCTGAATGTTTTTTTTTTTCAGCGCGCCAAGTTTTTATTCTTTCGCGAATCGAGGAGGAACACTCTTTGTATTAAACATTCCCCCATGGAAAAGTATATATGTAAAAATATATGTAGAAATATATGTAATATATTATATATTTTTTGAAATATATGTATAATATAAATACATATTTGCATAATATAATTTATATATATATTTAAAAAATATATGTAAGTAAAAATATAGTTTTATTATATTGAATTTGAATATTATAATCTATAACAAATAAATATTATATGCATATATATATATGCTATATATTTTGAATAATAATTTGTATATATTATTAAAATTGGATTTTTCCATATATGATATCACTTAAACTGTATAAAGAAATATATATATATATATGTGTGTGTGTAATATATGTGTATATATTTCTATCATATATATATATATATATATATCACATATAATCTTTATATAGTTATACATATATTAATATAGGATTCTTGCATATATGTATGGTATATATGAACTTTATAAATAGAATTATATTTACATAATATATATATATTATATATATATATATATATATATAATATATATACAAATATATATATTATATTTATATTATGTATATATTTTTGCATATATTACAAATATATATATATATTCTTTACTTATATTTGTTATATAACCCTAAACGGCAAAAAATGATTAAATTTTATATATGCAAACTTATATTTCATATATATTATAAATATATTTTTACATATATATATAAATATATTTTTGCATATGTATAAATATCTTTTTGCATATATACATAAATATATACTATTTATATTTTTTAATAACAAAAAATTATATAATTTTGTATATGCAGACTTATATTTCATATATACTTTTGCATATATTATAAATATATTATAAGCGGCAAAAAATGATTTAATTTCTTATATGCACTTATATATTTTATATATGTATTAATATATATTTATATATGTATAAAATATATTTTAGAATATATATTTTTTTTGGGGGGTTATATTATCTAAACATTATATTTTTGGATTTTAATTATATAAAGTCGAATTTTCTTTTTTCTATCTCCGTATTAAGAATAGTGATGGAATTAAGTATCTTACAAATTTGAATTTTTTTACATGATTTCGAACTCTCTATGATTACTTGGAAAACAAATTAAGTATTTTCAAGTAGACTTCAATCTGGATCAAGTATATTCGAATCTTTTATGAATACTTATGAGACATGTATCTCGTGTATATATATACAGTGTGATCCTCGTAATTGTCATGATTTTTAAGGCACTTTCGATAATCTGACAAAGAAAGTCGTGAACAGAAATTATTAATTTCTAACCAGCAACAAATTGCAATAATAAAAATTAGAACACTTTTTGTTTGAGACAAAAAGAAACATGGTCACCTTGACTTTTTTAAATGAAACCACTGGTGTTTTTTTTTTAATAGTAATGTAGAAGACAGCAAAACAAATTCAATTAGTATATACCTACAATGTCATTTTAAATTACATTACAACTCAATAAACTATTTTGAATTTGCTACAGCCTAATTCTTCACTATAGAGAAAAATTACTAGTATAAATTTACGTAAATAATAAAGAGACTCGACAACTTAAGCTTACGTTGTCCATAATACATGCTTTAGCTATTAACCTAATTAGTAACTTATCAGTTTATCGTCTGAATGCCTGATATAATGAATCGCTATTATAATATGGAAAAATTAGATATGTTACTAGTATTTGACCAAATAATCAAAACGATTAAAATAATCAAAATGATTAAACGATTAAATTGTTCAAACTAATTGTAAAACAATCAAAACAATCTATAATAATAATAATCTATATGATCAAAATGATAAAACCGATGAAAATAATGAAAATGATTAAAACAAATTTTTTTTATCATATTGATTACTTTTTTGATCATTTCGATCGATTTAATCAAAATAATTACAATAATTCAAGCAATTAAAACAATAAATACGATCAATGCAATCAAAATAATGAAATAGGTCAAAATATTTAAAATAATACAAATGATCGAAATGATCAAAACAAATAAAGCAATCAAAATGATCAAAGTGATCAAAATGACAAACATGATCAAAATTATTGATTATTGGATTCGACTTAGATTTTTAAGTATATATTAAACTTGATCCCACTCTCTAAGAAACCCGTAAGAAACCTTTTCGATTCAAAGTTGAATTGAAAAAGTGTGTCAGTAATGAGTTTCAGACATCAGAGAAAACACTTTAGATATTCAGAATTTCCATCGCGATCCTTTTCTTATTTTTGGCGAGTCTTAACTCAATCCTCTCTTTTCTGCCTGGAACGACTACGGATGACGTTGATTCAATCTTGTTTACGATTGCGGGGGAAGGCTGGCCCGGAAACGGAGAAGTGGGAGGGGAGATGATGGCTCGTAATGGGTATTTGGCGAAGAATATATTTCTCAAGCATACGTGCCGCACATATCGGAAGTAAAGGGAAGGGGAGAGAAAAAGTCCGGGCATTCTACATCGCGTACGTGATACGCCTTTCTCACGAGTTCTTCTCTCTGGCTGCGACGAAAATCGTCCGATACCGACGACGACGTTGCGTCTCTCGTCGTCTCTCTTATAGTTGTACTTGCGAACGCGCGCTCGCTCGCCAAGTCTCTTTTTTCTACTTCGTCTCCACGGGGGACGAAATTGAGTCTCGCCAGCCCTTTGCCAGGACTTAAACCGATTGAGAGAAAGGACCCAGGAATTCTTTTCCCGACACATAGTTTCGCGCGACACGTGACTCGTGCCATCGTAGCTGCACGATGACAATCGACACTGCGGTCCTTGATGCAACGAAAAGCAGATACTACATTTAATCCTAAGAAGAATATTCCTTCTATTTAATCCATCATGATACTAAATATAATTATATAAAAATATATATAAATTAAAATTGGATACTATATTATTTTAATTGGAGATATATATATATATATATATATTTTTCCTTTACATATGTTTTTCCTTTACATATGTTTTTCCTTTACATGTGTGAATTTACTTGAGCCCGAAGGAATTGATCTTTATATTTAACAAAGAACCCCGCACAATCCTTATGGAAACTGGATTTCGACTGGTTTTTTTATGTATTCTAGCTTGTCTGCTAAACAAAATCTGCTGAACAAAAAATGTAATAGCTTTAAAGTTAAATAATGAACAGTTACTGAGTTACAGTCAGTCAAACAACTCGCAAAGTCCAAATTTTTTGTGTTGTTCAGCTGTAAATCAGTAACTATCTATTATTTAGCTTTGAGTCTACTACATTTTTTGTTCAACAGATTATAAGCTACAACATATGAGAAAATAGCTGATCTTACAAGATTCAGTTTTATATAGAATTAGTGTGGGATTTTTGAACCTATATGAAATCCTCTAGATGGAATTGAATCCCAATAAAGTCAGATTGTTTGACTGGCTATAGTTCAATAACTGTCCATTGTTTAGCAGGTTTAGCTTTGAGGCTATTACATTTTTTATTCAGTAAAAATCATAAGCTATAACATATGAAAAAACCAGCCAATTCCACCGAAATCCAATTTCCATAAGGATTGTGCGAGGTCCTTTAAGAACCCCTCGAAAGATATAACAACTTAATAAATATATTTATTCGATCCAAAATCTCTTTCTTATGATTTCTTTACTTTTCTTTTGCAGATTTTCTCTGATAAAGGAGCATTTAGTCGAATTCAATCAATTGGCGATGGCGAACGCGGAGGGTTCGGATAACATGTTGAACCGAGTCATGCCCAAAGACAACATCGGACTGGCAGCATTACTTAGGACTAAGGAAGCCGCTTGGGACAACGGTGAGTTTGGCATGAAATTGATATCTTCTCGATATAAAATATTATTTGCAGAATAAGTAATTTAAGTACTTGATCTGTACATTTGACATTCTTAACTTCAAATTTGATTCGTATTTGGACATGCGATGTTTTTAAGTAAACTCTTTTTTTAAACACAAAATAAGATAATTATGAAATTATCTAAGAATTGTCTTATCGACCAATCAAATTTCCATTTCAAAACCGACAAAAAAGGTTGGTTGGCTCAATTTTGCGAGTATTCGCTCTTAAGACTCCTGGCTCCTTGCCGACCATGTCGAAATCGTGACGTCAGAGGCGAGAAAACACATGCTAAAATTTCTTAGATGCCATTTCGAAATAAAAAAATATTTCGATGAAACAGCGCTTCAGATGGCTTTAGCACACTCTTAAAAAACCCCGAAAACTATCCTTTCCTCTTTATAATCAATCAACAGCTGTAAAATGTAATATTATGAAGCCCAGTCCGTCTGGTCATTGCACATGCGCAGTCATTCCGCATGTCTCAAAGTCTAATATGTTCGATATGTCGATTATTTTACAGATGTTGATTGATTATAAAGCGAAAAGGATAGTTTTCGGGATTTTTTAAGAGTGTGCTAAAGCCATCTGAAGTGCAGTTTAATCGAAATATCTTTTCATTAAAAAATGGCATCTAAGAATTTTCAGCGTGTACTTTCTCGCCTCTGACGTCACAATCCAATATGGCCGCGGTGAGCACCCAGGAGCCTTAAGCGAATCATGTTATCGCAGCGCTTAGCGTTGTACATGAATGAAAACCTTTTATCTAGCTATCTATAGCTATTTTAATATATCTAGAAATCATCTCAAAACGAGAGAGAGTTAAAGCTGGGGCGTATGAGAATCCGGGAAAATAAAATAGGAAAAGAAACCGACAGAGGCGCGGCAGACGCTAACTGAGCATCTACTCGTTTTACACATACTCATGGTGATTTGCGCGTATATCCATAGTCGCGTGTTTGCACACTCTGAAACACGAAAGTAATTAACGCGCCGGTAACCGATGAAGCTGCCGGACTACTACTACTGGACACGCGCAATATACAGAAGTCCGCGTTTTTCCCGCGGTCGTGGAAGCTCGCACGCTCAATGATTGAAGCGAGTAAATCGAGCACGATACTCTCCGATCCGGTATACACAGGGTGATTCAACATTACCACTTGTGTGTTTCTACGATTGACCTGGAATTGTCCATTTTTTCTTAAATATTACATAAATTAACTTAATATTGTAAATTATTTAATTATCAAAATTACTTAAGGCTCCTGGTACCTTGTCGACCATGTCGGAATCGTGACGTCAGAGGCGAGAAAACACACGCTAAAAATGTTTAGATGCCATTTCTAAATAAAAACATATTTGCATAAAATAACACTTAAGATCTCTTTAATACACTTCTAAAAAACGCCGAAAACTATCCTTTTTTCCCTTTATAATCAATCAACAGCTGTAAAATATAATATAATGAGGCCCAGTCCGTCTGGTCTTTGCACATGCGCAGTCATTCCGCATGTCAAAGTCTGATATCTCGATCATTTTACGGTTGTTGATTGACTGTCAAGGGAAAAGAATAGTTTTCGGCGTTTTTTTAGAAGTGTATTAAACAGATCTTAAGTGTTATTTTATGCAAATTTGTTTTTATTTAGAAATGGCATCTAAGAAATCTCTACGTGTTATTTCTCGCCTCTGACGTCACGATTCCAATATGGCCGCGGTGAGCATCCAGGAGCCTTAATCACCAAAATATTATATAGACTTATTAATAAAAATAATATTTTAATTATATAAAAAGAATCGAAAATTTTTAGGTATTACTGTACTATATTCTTTTGCAGAATTTTAATTTTAAAATAGTATTGATTATATCGAAATTACAATATTTCTTATTCTGTCACAAATAAATATAAATATATTTTTAATTAAAAAAGAAATATATATATGTAGGGTGTGTCTAAATAAGTGCGAAAAACTTTAGGAAATGATTCTTTGTCGAAAATTAAAAGGAGTTTTTCATATAAACATATACTCCTCCCTGTATCCCTCTCTCTGGAGTTATACTTCTCCAAAGGGGGAGGTGAAAATTAGGTTTTTAAAATTAATTTTTTTCTCAAATTTTGGATAAGTTAAAAAAGTGAAATTTGGTGGATATTTTCCACTAGTAAAAAAGGGATATTTATTAATATTTTTTTAATCTTTTCGTATCATTATAAGGGGATGAAACTAACAATCCCTATTCAATTTTTTATTAGAATTTTTTAACGGACCGGAATGGGATCATCTAAAAATATGCGTTAGAAAGCTTGAATCTTTTAGAAACTTCTTTATTTTTTTTATTTTTTTCGTAAAATTAATAGTTTTCAAGAAAAACAATAAAAACCTAATTTTTACCTCCCCCTTTGGAGAAATGTAACTCTTCAGGGAGGGATATAAGAGTATATGTTTACATGAAAAACTCCCCTTAATTTTCGACAAAGAATCACCTCCTAAAATTTTCGTACTTATTTAGAAACACCCTGTATACCTATATATTTTTTGTGTAGAATTTTAATTCGTAATTAAGGTAAGAGTCGCCCAGTTATCCAAAGATTCATATAAATAATTAACCAGATTTAAAAATATATTGGCTCTAATTTATCAAAAGAAGTATGAGATTCTGGGACACCCTGTATAGCAAGTGTATCGCGAAATGCACGAGTGTAAACCAGGCTCGAGATTTATATGGTGCCCCAAAGGTCGAGAGCGGCTCTTACGGCTTACTTCGACGCGTCGGAACTCGGAACGTGCTCTCGTTAATGAGCCATTACCCGCGTTACATTAATCCATACCGGGCGCAACGACCGGTCGGGTAAAAGCCGCGGACTCTTTTCGTTTCCTAGAGAGAGAGAAGAGGTAATCGATCGCGTCTCTGCGAGACCGACGACTCCACGCAACCTCCTGCGCTGCGGTTAACACCTGATTAGCTTCTCGTATATATGTACATCGGAAGTTATTGCTGCGACGTAAATCACTACGGTAGACGTTTGATTTTATCAAATCGTAAGCGTTTTTCCTATTTGCAGGTACAATATAAATATTTCAATTTGAAATTATATATATATATATGGGACATACCAATTCAACGACTCTTTTCCCCGACTATTTTTGATTTGCTTCATTTTTTTTTATGTTTTTGTATCCATTGAAAGTAGCTTCTATGAATTTTTCTAGATTTTTATCTTTATCGATTTCCGAGTTACACATTTTATTAAAAATTGATTTTAACAATTTCCGAAAATTTCAAATTTTTATATAACTTGAAGAAAAATAAAAATATTGTCATTAATAAGGTGGTCATTTTTTTTGTTTTTGAATGATTTTTCGAAAAAGATATTGAAAAAATTAAAAAAAGAAAATGTAATAGTATTTTAGTCAATTTTAACCGAAATTATTTTTTTTTCTTAGTGAGACCCCTTTGATTTTTTTCAAAAAAATGTATATCATTATTTTAGACCTAAAAACAAAAATTTTAAGCTATTGGCGAAAAGGGGATTCAAATTTTTTCACTTTTTTAAGACTATTTTTTTATTTAAAATAAATTTTTTTTTCAAAAATCACACTTTGGTATTTTACACCATTCTGATTAAAAAAATAAGTATTTACAAAATTAATAGACACTCATTTCAAAGTATTAAAGGGTCAGAAAAAACGAAAATTTCAATATATTAAAAAAATTAAAAATATTGGAATTTTCTTTTTTCTGGACCCTTAAAACCCTTAAAACTTCAAAATAAGTGCCTGTTAATTTTGTAAATACTTATTTTTTAAATTGGAATGGTGTAAAATGGTGTAAAATACCAAAAAGTGCGATTTTTGAAAAAAAAATTGAAAAAATTGAAAAATAGTCTTAAAAAATCGAAAATATTTGATTCCCCTCTTCGCCAATAGCTCAAAAATTTTATTTTTAAATCTAAAATAATATACATTTTTTTGAAAAAAATCGAAGGGGTCTCATTGAGGAAAAAAAAATAATTTCGGTTAAAATTGACTAAAACACTATTAAATTTTCTTTTTTTAATTTTTTCAATATTTTTTTCGAAAAATACATTCAAAGACAAAAAAAATGACCACCTTATTAATGACAATATTTTTATTTTTCTTCAAGTTATAAATATTTGAAATTTTCGGAAATTGTTAAAATCAAGTTTTAAAATAAATGTATAACTCGGAAATCGATAAAGATAAAAATCTAAAAAAATTCATGGAAGCTATTTCAAAGAATACAAAAACAAAAAAAAATGAAGCAAATAAAAAATGGTCGGGGAAAAAAGTCGTTGATCTGGTATAGAATGCCCCATATATTGTAACATTTCTAACTCATAATGATAAATAAAAGTCTTAATTTTTGAAAAAAATTGGTCGCAATTAGAAGTAAAATACTTTTACAGACGTCTATATAGAAATGTATATGTACATGTTCATACTTAGGCAAACAATAATAACAAGCATTTTTTCAAGTTCTTTAAAAAAGAAATATGGGATCATTATAGTATCTTCTCTCCACCCAGAGAATTTCCGCGCGAATGGAATTAATTCGGCCACCCGCGTCGAGAACTTCGTATGACTCACGGCAGTTTCTAAACTTCTATACGAATTTCACGGAGTATATGTATGTATGTCTCGCGTCGCATTACATTTCTCGCTTTAAAGCCGTCGCTCAACTTCCTTACATATACTTAAGACTTGGCCAATTGAATAATCATGAATAATCAGGGAACATGGCATAAACTAACGCTAAACTGGTAGCATTCGAGCGTATAAACATCCTAGTCAAATATAATGGAGCACGTTCATTGCTCTCTCGATGTATCTTAATATATTATTTCGCACTTTTCTCTCAAATTTGAGCACTGAAGAAATTGTATTCTTATTTTTAGAATACCCTGTTCTAAAATAGTTCCCAAAGGATTCTCTCAAGGAGGGAATCCTCTCAAGATTAATATCACTTGTGAACACTTCTCTTAGTCTTCTTCGTCGTTCAAGTCTTCTTTTTCGAATCACTTATTTAACTTTATTCATGCTTCTAATAAACTAAAAAATCATTCAGTGACACATTACACTGGATTGTAAATAGCAACACTATATAATTATATACGTTGTTGCAACAATATGACCATATAACGTCAAATGAACAGTCCGCATAAAAAAAACGTACGATCGTTTGTTATTAACAAAAAATATATTCTTAGTTTTAGAGGATGTTCTAAAAACTCAAGAATATCTGTTATAGTTCTCTTAATTTGAGAATACATTTTTTCGATGACCTAATCAATTGTTCCGAATAATATTGTCATTTTATTAAGTCATAGTGAAGGAAAGATCAGACTCATATAAAGGAATGTTAGATATGTATAATTTCTGGATAACTTTCGAGGAAAAAAATATACGTAATTGGTAAGATTCATTTTAGTTCTTAAGTGTGCGATAAGAATACTCGCGTAGGTCGATGTTCTCTTCGCGGAGATAGATGCGCTCGCGCCGAGGGCGAGAGTATCGAGATTAAATCTCGATCGAAGAGCTAAAATCCATGTAACCATGCCAGTGGGCCGCGATTAATGATCCCTCTTGCTTGAATACGAGCAAGCCCCGAGATGCATCCTATCGGCCTTATGTGGGGCCGAGCTCTGATAGTCTCTCTCTCCGTAGCTCGGTCCGTAAAAAAGATCATCCGTTCCAAAGGAACATCCCTGTTCCGCGAATCCCCATTGGTCGGACTAATAATAGTGTACCATCAGCGGTACTAATAATCCGATATCAGCTGCCGGCGGACGATGAACGATGCGCCATTCGGAGAGAAAGGAGAGAGAGAGAGAGAGAGAGAGAGAGAGAGAGAGAGAGAGAGAGAGAGAGAGAGAGAGAGAGAGAGAGAGAGAGGAGAAAGGGGGAAGAGGATTGTTTATCGTGCATGCACCCACGATTCGTTGGATTCTTTTTCGCGATGTAGAAATTTAAAAGCGCGGTACAGTCAATCATTCCTCAGAGACAACTTCTTAGGCCTATTGCACAATACAAAAATAAAGCAATAGAAACAAGGAATAGAAAGTATCCACCAATAGGAACAGGGGACAGAAAATATCCACCAATAAGAACAAAGAATAGAAAATAGAAAATAGCCACCAATAGAAACAAGGGACAGAAAATATCCACCAATAAGAACAGAGAATAGAAAATAGTCACTAATATGAACAGGGAATAGTATCTATTTCACAATATAAAATTACAGGCAATAGGGAATAGTAAATATCCATTAATAGAAACAGGGAATAGGAAATATTCACCAATAGGAACAGGAATCTATCTTCTGTTGTTCCTACTTCTATTGTCTGTATTTTTTGTATTGTGTAATAGGCCTTATGGTCATTCCACAATAGGTTGCAAATATTCGTTGCCAGTTGACAGTTGCGGATTGACCAATCAGCTGACAAGTTGCTTTATTCTGATATTTGATATTTGCAACCTATTGTGGAATGACTCTTAGATCTCTGACAGTGCTTTCGATTTCTAAACATTCGATTTCTAACATTGCAGAAATTCTTTGAATTTCTTTGAATTGTAGGAGAATAATCCTTTTGGCACCTATTTTAGAACAGAGTATTCTAAAAATAAGTGAGAAATTCTTATAAAATAAGAATACCACTTTTTCAGGGTGAATATATTTCAAACGGAAGTAATATTGATGATATAAGATAGAGAGCATCCCCATGTTGAATAAATCTTTTAATTACACATATAATTATAACTAACTTTTACGGGGGATATTCTGGAATTATATAGAACGATTGTATTCTCTTTCAAAGTTTACGTCCATCTTTTTTCCCTTAGTGCGGAGAATAGAAAGCCAGCGTGGCTTTACGCGCAGTTTAACCGGCTGAAAGTTTTCTCCGACTAAAATGCCGGTGAATTCATTCAGATCCCACGGGATTATTCCGTGCCGCCGAGGATATAGTTCTGCTGCCGTCCAGCGAGCGGGATGCATTTAGATACGACGCGGCGATAGCAAATATCGAATTTCTCGGCGGTAAGGAAACACGAGAGAGACAGAGAGAGAGAGCTCAATTATTCGTGAAGTAATCAACCGTTGCGCGATTACATCTGGAAAATTAGAATGGAGTCTCTAAAAGCGACATATCCAGACGGTGTTAAAATAAAACGACGTTAATAATTCAAAGTTTGCGTAAATAATTCGGGTTAATAATTCAAACTTTCATTATAGAGAGATTTTCTGTAATAAGAGAATTTCCATAACGAGGACATTTCTGGATATCACAAAAAATAGGAATATTGTATTAAAAAAGATATTTAGGGTGGGACCCTTAAAATGGCCCATCCTAAATATTTTTTTCTACGCTTTCAAAAAAAATGTTTTGCACTAAATTTAACTTTTTAAGGGAGACACAAGAAAGCGATATCAATTTGTTTAAAAATAGCTTCACTTTCGAGAAATTCACTAATCATTACTTTGTTTTAAATAAAACTCGATTTTTTGTTTATCAAAAATTGTAAGTATCGTCGAAACAAATCCAACGAGATATAGGATGTCCCATTTTAATCGATCATTTCTAAAAACTTTTTTACTTCTGCACAACAAAATGCTTTAGATGCAAAAGTTGTTTGATTTGAAGGGGGACAGAAGATGGCGCTATTGCCTTCTTTCTGAAGAGCGTTTTTCAAAGTCATTTGAAGGTCATTTATGTTTTTTTTAAATGGAAATATTATAATTTTTTTATCAATTTCTCGCAATTTTCGACATAAAACGTTATAAGAGTAAAATGGCCAAAAAAAGAATAGCTTACGAGATATTTTATACTTAAATTTGACATAGTTTTACATTAACTATGAAATATCTTATAAAATATTCATTTTTCGACGATTTTACCTCAATAGCTTTATAAAATAATAAAAGGAATCAATTGATGTAAAGAAGAAACATAGTTGATTGTAAGAAAAAGTATGTAGCTGCTAGTTGCAAATTATACATACTAATATTTCAAAGAAAAAAAGACACGCGTACATCTTTTAAATGATTTAAGATACGGATATATAATATATATATGTATATCCGTGTCTCGTAACGTTACGAGATGATTCGTATTTCCATGACCTCGTTGCAATCGGCAGATAAATCGTCGGGTAATTGAATCCGCGAGCTGCCGCTGGAGCAACCGCGAGAACATCGTCGCACGACATTCGTTACACGCGAGACACCTTGTCGCTTAATTAATCGCGCTCGCGGCGCGATGCATCTCGCGAGAAGAGTGCATTCTCGCCCGAGGCGAGATAGAGCGAGATAGCGACGGCGCAGCCAAGCCCTATCTCTCTCTCTCTCTCTCTCTCTCTCTCTCTCTCTCTCTCTCTCTCTCTCTCTCTCTAGTACTCTGCGTTGATACCACTGCTT
>NW_028141170.1:11281045-11339416 GCF_030444845.1 Prenolepis imparis
AAGCAGTGGTATCAACGCAGAGTACTGCATCTCTCGAACGAGTGTTCACCTCCACGTGTCACCTCACTCTGTCCGATTTTTCACTGATACATTGAGCCGCCGCGCACTGAAAACTGCGTAACTATGTGCGTATGCAAATAAGCGCGCGCTTCGAGCGCTTCGAGGGTTTTACATTTTTCCACATGATAGGATGCCCTCATACAGGCTATTTCATTGATACATGTACACATATCCATCGATCAGTTATTATTGCCATTAATACAGTATTTATTATTATTTATTATTAGCGTCATTATTTATATATTATTATTAACACGATAATAATGAAGTAAAATTTAAAGCGATAAAACGTGAAAATTATTACTTGCATAAAATATTCTAATAATTAATTAATAATTAAAAAATGACGATGCTGTTTAAGATTATTTAAAACAATTTTTGCATGATATTTAATTCACATTCTTGTGAAAAGTCTCCTGTTTCAATAATATACATATATACATCTATTCATCGATCATTTATTATTGCCATTAATACGTATTTATTATTATTTATTAAGAGCGTCATCATTTATATATTATTATTCGTTATTAATTAACACGATAATAATGAAGTGAGATTTAAAGCGATAAAGCATGAAAATTGTTACTTGTATATAAAATATTCTTATTTTATTTTTTGTAAATAAAATTTTATGACAAGATTATTTAAAATCCAATTTTTTAAATAAAATTTTGCATGATATTTAATTCACATTCTTGTGAGAAATCTTCTAAAATCTTCGTTAGGCTTGACTATCACGTTTTGAAACGTCCTGTGGATTTGTTAGAGAGTTTGACATATCGGTATCGGATGTCTCATTAAACGCTTCACAACCGTCTAATTGGATAGGCGACTTTTAAATAATATCTGCAACGACGAAATAAACTTTCGGAGTGACGCTCGTAATCATTCACCAGCGCGCTTTTAATATCAGATACATCATTCTCAAATATGCATATTTTAACGCAAAGCGAGGTATGAGAGACTCTTGCGTAAAGTAACATGGCGCGACACAAGAGGAGATAAATCTGCCCATTAATGACATTTTATTGGCACTTAATAATTTTTAGATATTGCAGTTTTTTTAGCAGTGCCAAAGCACACCTTTGTATTTAACATATTTGTTCCAATTTTTTGTCACAGTTTTTTATCCTTAAACTCAGAGGATATTTAAGTTGCGTTCTACATAATTTTTATTGATTTTAATATACACGCGCATGTGAATTTATTCTTATATATTATATGTATACAAGGTGTATGAAAAATTCCAGGACAGCAAAATATTTCATAAAATATTTTATAGAAATATTTTATAAAAATGTTGTGTATATATATGTATATATATATATATATATATATATATATATATAAAGTTTGACTGAGAATAAAGTTATAGGGTTTAAAAAAGTTTACTTACTAGCCTTATCAGTTTGATCTTGGTGGCGTCAAGGTCAAGACAAGGTCATCTTGAAATTTGAACCTATTTTTTTATATAAATCAACTCTTCGCAATATTTGACATAAAAAGTTATAAGTGTGAATAGTTTACGAAATATTTTATACTTTAATTTGACATAATCTTATAATCTTACATAAAGTATGAAATACAATATCTCGGAAAATATTTATTTTTCAATGATCTTACCTCGATACTTTTATGCAAAAAATAATGAGATAAATCAATAGGTGTAAAGAAACCATACAGTTGTTTTTAAGAAAAAAAAAAAATATATATATATATATATATGTATATGTATATGGAGCATTTCATGTTAAGTGAGCCATCTTTATTGCAAAAAAAATCATTTTGCATGATTTTAGTTCCGCCATATTGTTAAACACATGTCGGTTTTTTGCAATAATATAAAAGTGACTCGCTTGACATGAAATGCTTCATATACATATATATATTCATATATATGTATATTCTTTTAATATCGTTTTTCCTTCCTTATTTTTTCAATACAGCAAAAATAAATTCCTAATATTATTACCAATATAAAAATTAGATATCAGTATCGATATTATGTGTATGTGTATCCGTATTTTCCAGTCGAATTACTTCTACACTGAGAATTTTCTCTTAGAATTTACCGTAAAAATCATGGTAATCGTGGAACAATATGGTATGGAAAGAATTTTATGAGAATTTCTCTGATTAATATTTATCACAATAAAAATAATAATATCTATCACAATAAAATATAAAACACGTTTGATTAATTTTACTAAACTGGATAATAAAATTAATTAAACATATTTTATATTTTATTGTAATAGATATTATTTTTATTGTTATAAATATTAATCAGAGAAATTCTTATAAAATTTTTTCTATAACATATTGTCCCACGATTACTATGACTTTCAGGGTAAATTCTAAGAGAAAATTCTCTCTGTGTAGTGTTTTGGGAAATTAAGCCTTCGATCGATTTTGATCCTTCATAAAAGCCAGTTCGTAGATTGTAGGGTGATTGTCCGTGTGCCTATTGTAAAAGCTTCTCTTGCCCACGAGGCATTTCTGAGAGGGAAAGGGAATAGAACCGATATTGATTCCCTCAGTAATTTACGAGACTGCTCCCTGGTTCGACCCGGCGAATGCCGGTTCGCGGGTTCGATTGTCGTACAACCGCCATTCGAAGAGGTACCTTAACCCTCTATTCTAATCTAGTCTGATTTACACCCTGGAATATCCGTATTGCCAATGCCGAACAGCCGTGTTACGGACTTATCTTAATCCTGCCTTACGCAGTATGAAAGCGACGAATAATGCTGTGACGATGAATTTCCGAGTTAACAACAGGAATATTTTATTTCTTGTAACTCCTTATGGACATTTAAATCATTTTATCTTCTTTTTCTGTGCTCTTGTGACACATATTACTTTGCACGTGAAACAAATAAAATTCAATTCAGGTAATTTTATTAGGCATTTTATATAATTAATACTAAAAAATAATAATATTTTTTTTATTTATTTTATTTACTTTTTAGTAAAAAGTGATGATTTTGTTTTCTTCGTACGAGGGAATCGAGTAGATCGCATAAGTTTCTCTTGTAGAACGAGCGATTCTTGCGGAATGTTTCTGCGAAGAAAGTGGTGTAGGAGATTGAAGACGCAAGGCGAAACAGCTGCTTGAGTAGGGTTAATCTGTAAGGTCCGATAGCAAAAGCGGATTCTCGCGGGCGCAATTAAACGGGGCGGATTTACGATATTGTGTTCGAGAGGACAAGAGTATACCCCCCGGATCTCACACGAGGGTATTAAATAACGATTTTTGCGCCCGATAATCCTCGAGAGAGAGAGAGAGAGAGAGAGAGAGAGAGAGAGAGAGAGAGAGAGAGAGAGAGAGAGTCAGAGGAGATCGGACTCAGAAGAAAAAGAGAAGAGTGAAGAAGAACTTAAGGACGTTTAATCCTCAGGGATGGACGCGATTTTTGCAATAAAGCCAATTTTTTGCTCAAAGAACTTGAAAGTTATATTAAAAACTTTCCATAAAGTATTGCAATTAAATTAAAAGTTATTATATTAAATAGCTAAAGTACTTCGATTTTAAATAAAGTACTAAATTTATTAATCAATTTGACATTTTATATGTATATATATACAGGGTGTTTCAGGAGGAATGGTCAGCATTCCAGAACATGATTGTACAGTCGCCGACTAAAAAGTTGTCCACTGAAATATGAATTTTAGCAATTTTATTATCATTTCATTCAATATATTAATATATTTGACACCTTATACATCTTGTTCGTCTGCTGCGCTAGGATATGCCGTATGCATTGGCGCTCATGTACTTAAATAAGATCTGTATTCCGAAACTTATCCTAGCAAAAGCGGACAACCTTTTAGTCGACGAGTATACACATTATTTTAAACAAAAAAGTTTAGCATTAGGTTCTACTAAGTTAATACATATAAATGTATTTGTTCTTAAACTTGAACACGTTGTATCTTTATAACCGTCTAGAAAAGGACACATGTTTTATATAATCTTTTTTGCTTAAAATGGCGTGTACAATTATGTCCTAAAATGCTGACCAACCCTCCTAAAACACCCTGTATATATTGTATATAATTTTTCTTTGAGAATTTTTTATTAAGTTTATTCACATGCATCTTTTTTTTTATTTCAAAGAAAAAAGATTTATCCACGGTTCTGTCGTAGGGTTAATAATATAATTAACATTGATTTCTTATCAACATTGATTTTATTGCCAATTATATTAGATCGGTTTTAGGGTAACTTTGTGTCGCTGATTCCGAATGTGGCATTGATTTTCCCAGATAGGCTCTAATTTTTAAGATAATGGGTACTCCATGAAAAACATAAAAAATGCAAAAAGTGTAATGATCATGCATAGCCTATCCTTAAATCATATGGAAAATGTCTCAAATCATACAAAAGTATATAGGGGAAAGTGGGCAAAACCGGGTACTTTTTTGGATTTGTCTTCCTATAAAAAAATCAGAAGACAAAAAAATTACTGACCGTTAGTAGTGTTTAATAAACCTTAAACTATGAGAAAATAAGGCTAGTTGCTAAAAAAAAATATTTGCTTAGCAAGGACATCAAGATTTTTCGAAGTAGTCAAAATACCCGGTAGAGTAGGGCCCTACCGGTAGGGTAAAACCGGGTACTCATTCAAAAGCGTGTAAATCACCATGCAATTACGAAATCTTGATTTATTTAAATTATAATACAATACAAAAATGCACAGAGAGAATTTTCTCTTAGAATTTATCCTAAAAATCATAGTAATCGTGGGACAATATGGTATGGAAAGAATTTTGAGAATTTCTCTCATTAATATTTATCATAATAAAAAATAATAATATCTATCACAATAAAATATAAAATATGTTTGATTAATTTTACTAAAAGTATAGTTTCACTAAAAATATAGTAAAACTAATCAAACGTATTTTTAAAATTCTTTCTATACCATATTGTCTCACAAGTACCATGATTTTCAGGGTAAATTCTTAAGAGAAAATTCTCTCTGTGTGTATTCTATAAACAAAAATCACAAATAAAAACAAATATCTTGCTCTACATAGCTGCAGAACTCGTGGGCCCACCCTTGGCATGTAATGCACTGTATCTAGCCTCCAATTGATGTTGAGTACAAATTATTGCAAAAGATGCAGACTACATCTTTTTTTTCTTCTAAAGATAAACTGTCTTCTTGCTTTTTTTATTATTTCATTTTTTAATCCTATTTTTTTGTACCCGATTTTGCCCCAACACGAGGAAAATAATAAACACAGCGGCTGTATATTCCGACGTAAAAGAAACGATGAAAACTAATGCGATCTGTACTTTCTAATATGTACAGAATTCAGTTCTGCACTTATCAAAATAGATGTTTTGTATAGAAAAAGTCCCCGACGACTTGATTGTTGCTCCGATATCGATCTTTTTTATTTCGAAAACTTCAAACTACTCTCAAAAAAGAAGTATTGTGTATACGTGGACACGGTTCATGTCAGAATAATAATGGCGCCATTTTATAATTAATAACACGAATAGGCCCCAAATGACAATACCTATCACGAAGAAATAGAGGTATCCGGTTTGACCCGTCTATCTGGTTTTACCCGACTTTTCCCTATATGAAATATCTAATGGCGTTGTATTTATTAAAATAACATAAAAGCAAAGTAAGCTGATTCAGATAACCACAATTAATGTATAGAAAAATGCTGTTTGTACGATTTTCTTTTATGTGTGTCATCAGGATCACGTTGGATCACGAGATAAAAACCATGTTAAAGAATAAAAAGACACATCAAATCCTACTGCATATGTCAGCAGCTACAGGTCGGATTGGGGTAAAATCGTAATTTGAGTATCCATTGTCTCAAAAACTAGAACCAAAATTGTTGTCATTTTTTCGATTTAGCATCCCTAAAATACCCTAAATTCATCCAAACATTTTTGGCACCTAAACAAAAATTTTTTTTTATTGACCAGTGTAACAAATGACTTTTTTCTTGACGATATACTTAGCTACATTGTTACATTTGAAACTCGACAAAACATATACATCTTTCTTCAATCATACTGTCAAACGATAGCGCTGATTGGAGGATAAATCGCTCTTCGGGGTGACTTTCCCGAACATATGAATGATCCTCCCATGGGACGATTAATCGATCGCAAAATTAATAGAACACGTCGATTTCCGATAATGGAAGGCGCTCAAGCAATTTAATTTCGAATGACCATCTCTCAGAATCGTATACCGTTAGAATCTCCTTCATTGCGTGAACGACTTTACTTCCTGTCAGGAATTACTTAAGTTATAGGTGAGAGTTAATATACCGTAAATGCTAAATTAATATGCTGAATTACTATGTCGCGAAATCATCAACATGCACGACACGGTAAGGGATCGCGTTATATAGTATGCAATAAAATTACGTCTCGATCTTCGTTACTATACTCTGCCGTGTTTAAAAAGCTTATATTTAAAGTGACTTGAATCAATATTCCGAAAAAATTGGAATTATACGTTGCAAAGTTATATGAAAAGCTTTTCATCATCTCCAGTTATTTTTATGGTTTTAACACAGTTTACAAGAAGAAAACACTTTGTTGGGAAAATATTCTGCGTGTGCAGCAAATATTCTAGTTGTTGCAGCAAAATATTCCCAAGTCGGACCTTTGCCAGCCGACAACGAAGGGATTTATCGACAACAGAAAATAAATACAACATTAATCTATCGTAATTGCGCAACAAAAGTATTAGCAGCAGCAGCAGCACTAATTTAAGGGTCTTATTAAAGACCGAGCCGAGACAGCTCCCCGAACCGAAGGGATTCGGGATTTACACTCTCTTAATGCTGATGAATGTTCTAATTGTGTGCCGATAACTTGGTACTGAGTATCGCGTAGCTGCCCCTTTTCATCTTAATCACCTTTGCAATTAATAACGAGCCGTAAGAGGGAAACTGTGAGTCGAAGATACGAACAATCTTTTGATAAATGTATAGCTTTTATATATTATTACTTTAAATGATTTAATTATATGTTTAAAAAATGATTGTATGTACATATATAAAGGAATAACAATATTATAAAAAAGATTTTTTTTAAATAGAAGAAACAAGAACACAGAGATCCCAGAAGAATAAAGAACGCTTGTTCAAGACTGATTTTATGAGAATAATCTCATTTAAATAATCAGTATTATTCGAAAAGAATAATATATTATATTTGAAGGAAACATATTTCACGAATTGCAACTGATTATCGAGTTATGTTGAAAATAATTGCACGTATATATATAAAATAATAACAATATTTAAAAAACATTTTTTTTTAAATAAATATAAAAGACAAGAACATATATATACAGATTATAGAAGAATAAGGAATACTTGTTCAAGACAGATTCTAATTCTTAATTAGAAGAACTGATGAAAAAATGAAGAAAATGAAAAAGTTATAGTAGCATAACAAACACTTGAATAACACTAGTTTACAAAAAAAAATTTTTTTTTTTTTCATTTTTTTAAAATCAGACAAGGTGTTTCTTATAGATTTTTGGATGCTGAAAACGATGCCGCAAGCCAATTTTTACCAGCAGATTTCTGAAATAATTGAGATTTAATATGCAAAAATGGTTTTCTTTGCGATATTTGAGATTTTTTTGTGAAAAAGGTTAACGCGTTATTTGAAAATTCTGATCAGATGTCATGAATGTATTGTTCATCCCCTACAAAATGCATTTTTCTATTTCGATATCTTACTTTTAAGTCATGTTAGGAAGGATTTAAAGAATTTATAGAATTTTGCTGAGATAGCAAATATTCCGCCTATGATGATGCATGAAGTCATATATAATTATACTCATACTTTGTAGTTTATAAGGCTATCGATACACATACACAGTGTAACTTATGATATAGATTCCACTAAATTTATATTTATATATAGGATGTCTCATTTTAATTACCCACCTTGAATTTTTCGAAACAAATGCATTTTCGAAGAAATGTTCCATGCGAAAGTTGCATGATCTAAAGGGGGACAAATAATGATAAAATTAATTTTGGAAAATAATTTTTTTCCAAGAAACCTTTTTTTCTCAGGAGCATGCATTATAGGGGATGAACAATACATTCATGGTATTAAACTTTCTATAATAATGTTTCTATGAAATATGTTAACCTTTTTTACAAAAAAATCTTAAATAACGCAAAAAAGCTATTTTTACATATTAAATCTCAATTATTTTGGAAATCTATGCTAGTAAAATTTAGTTTGCGGCACCCAAAAATCTAAGAAACACTTTGTCTGGTTTAAAATAATTTTTGGCTGTAAAGTAGTGTAAGCAATATTCGAGAAGAATAATTATTCTTGACGGAAAAATATTTCTCGAATTGCAACTGATTACCAAGTTTAAAATGATTGTACGTACATATATAAATTAAAAGAATATTAACAATAATATTCTATTAAAAAAAAAAAATTCTAAACAAATTTTTTAAACATAAATACAAAGACAAGAACACAGATCACAAAAGAATAAGGAACACTTGTTGAAGGTTGACTCTACCAATTAGAAGAATTGAAAAGAAGTAAAGAAGCAGTCACCTTAAGGCTCCTGGGTGCTCACCGCGGCCATATTGGATTGTGACGTCAGAGGCGAGAAAGCACACGCTGAAAATTCTTAGATGCCATTTTTTAATGAAAAGATATTTCGATTAAACAGCACTTCAGATGGTTTTAGCACACTCTTAAAAACCCCCGAAAACTATCCTTTTCCCTTTATAATCAATCAACATCTGTAAAATGATCGAGATATCAGACTTTGACATGCGGAATGACTGCGCATGTGCAAAGACCAGACGGACTGGGCTTCATAATATTACATTTTACAGCTGTTGATTGATTATAAAGGGGAAAGGATAGTTTTCGGGGTTTTTTAAGAGTGTGCTAAAGCCATCTGAAGTGCTGTTTCGAAATATTTTTTTATTTCGAAATGGCATCTAATGTAAGAAATTTTAGCGTGTTTTCTCGCCTCTGACGTCACGATTTCGACATGGTCAGAAAGGAGCCAGGAGCCTTAATAAATAATCAGGATTATACTCAAGAAGAATATTATATTATCCTCGAAGGTAAAATACTTCTCTGCAACTGATTATACCGAGTGCCGATAAAGCAACGCGCTATAACGTCGCTGTTATCTCGCGAAGAAGTCGTCTAACCCTAACCTAACTTCTGCTGACGTCCACGACGGATTAATGTGTCAACATTCCGATTAACTCGTCAAAAAGTCAAAAAGAGAAGAGATCTGTAAAGAAGAAAAACGTGATCGTGAAACGCCGGCGGGATGTCCAGATACACCAGCCAGGAAAATGCCTATTGGGCCCAATCGCCGCCGCTGCAGCAGGACCAGTACAACTTCGAGACGTCCGGTTTTGGTCAACCTAATCAACAATTCGAGTTCCAGACGTTCAACGAACAAGTGCCTGGCGATTATTCGTACGGGCACAAGAGCTACCTCGATCCTACGCAGAGCCCCTACGGCGGCGACCTATTCACCCAGGATGCGAAAGGTAGAAAAAGCGATTCCAATCCTTGTTGGTTATCGGTTGTCAGATATCCTCGAGCTGACTGATGACTCCGAACCGGAAGCGCAATAAAGTTGCATATCACTAGAACAATAAATTTTTTAGAATTTTTTTCGAATATTGGAGATTTTTTGAATTTCAAAATATATATACAGGATGTCCCAGGACCCAGGATTTAACTGACAAATTGCTGGAGCATATTCTATAAGTGGAAATAAGAAAAAAATGTTATATGAAGGTTGGCTAAAAATGCTTTATTACAAAGTTATAAACAAATGTTGAAGTAGAACATGAAATAGGCAATAACGGATTTAAATAATGGATAGTTATTGTGAGAGCTTTCTAACAAGGACACAGTGTGACACAGTGTATCATTCTATCTTTGTTGTTCACTGGTATTGAAAGAAGATAGAATAATACAATGTGTCGCACTGTGTCCTTGTTGGAAAGCTCCCTGCGTTACAGCCAGTCAAACAACTCGAGTTTTTCATGTTTTTACTGGCTGTAAATCAGTAACTATCTATTATTTTTCTTTGAGCCTATTACATTTTTTGTTCAGCAGGTCATAGGCTACAATCACAGACTTCTATATATTACTAGATTGCTAACTCCTTATGTACTAAGTGACTATGTATTGACACATATATAAACTAGGTTCTGTATTTGTGCGTGCATGTGTCTATAGTACACTATATGTACATGCGCAGAATGAGATACTTTTGTGCACAGAATGACATACTTTTGTACATATTTTCTACAGTCATTTTACATAAGCGAAATTGAAGGAGTTAACAGTCTAGTAATATATAGAAGTCGGTGGCTACAATATAAAAGAAAATCAACTGATTTTATCAAGATTCAATTTTATTAGAGTGCAGGATTTTTGAACCTAAACTTTGTAATAAAGCATTTCTTCCAAACTTCATATAATATTTTTTTGTTATTTTCACTTGTAGAATATGCTTCCACAATTTGTCGGTTAAATCCTGGGACACTCTGTATATATATTCTTAAAAATTTTTATAAAATTTATTGTTGCTAAAAGGATGGATATTAGCCGTGTTCTGAAATTCACTGTCAGTACTGGAAATCTATAGTTCACGTCACATATATTATATTACAGAACGCAGCCTTTATCGCGTACTTTTATATGATTATATCGAAATATCTGTTCGAGGATTACCGATTATTGCGATAAAAGAAATCTTCAAGACACCTTGCCTTTCAGGCACCACCTTCGGGGAGGAGGAGGACGAGCCGCCTCTGCTGGAGGAGCTCGGTATCGATCCCGACAGGATAATGCAAAAGACCCTGGCTGTGTTGAATCCCTTCCACAGGAAGGGGCAAATCGACGATGCGAATTACCTGCTACAGGACTCGGACTTGGCGGGACCCGTGACATTTTGCCTGATCCTCGCGGCATTTCTGCTGCTGGCCGGTTCGAAGGCGCACTTCGGCTACGTATACGGCTTAGCCATGACCTCCTGCATACTCATGTACATCCTGCAATCTCTGATGAGCAGCAGCGCCAACATTACGCTGTCGTCTGTCGCGTCCATCCTCGGCTACTGCTTGTTACCCGTAGTCGTTCTGGCGTGTATCAGCGTCTTCACCACGTTGCGAGGCCCGGTAGGCCTGGTACTCGCGATTCTGGCCGTCGCATGGGCGTCCTTGTCAGCTTCTAGGCTCTTCTCCATCATGTCGGGAGAAGAGGACCAGAAACTTCTCATAGCGTATCCGTGTCTGCTTCTCTACGGCGTATTTACGTTGATAATAATTTTTTAAGTCAGAAGTCGTGATCTTATACATATAAATATAAATAAAAAAAAAATATAAATAAAAAAATAATTGAGTAGTGTATCATTTCAACTGTTGCCAATTCTCACTATCGTCTACGAGACGGTTCATCATTATTATAATATAGTGCAATTGTAAATTCTTAAATAAATTTCACTTTATTACAAAATCAATGGCATAAATCTGTACATAAAAAAACGTGCATCTGTACATTAAGGCTCCTGGATCCTCGCCGCGGCCATGTTGGATTGTGACGTCAGAGGCGAGAAAATACACGCTGAAAATTCTTGCGTGCCATTTTTAAATAAAAAGATTTTCGATGAAACAACACTACAAATCTCTTTGGCACACTTATAAAAATTGTCCGAAAACTATGCTTTTCCCTTGACAGTTAATAAACAACCGTAAAATGAATGTAATATCGGACTTTGTCATGCGGAATGACCAGACGGCTTGGACTTCATATTACGGTCATTTTACAGTTGTTGATTGATTATAAAGGGTAAAAGATAGTTTTCAGACAATTTTACAAGTGTGACAAAGAATTTTGTAGTATTGTTTTATTGAAATATCTTTTTATTTAAAAATGGCACGCAAGAATTTTTAGCATGTGCTTTCTCGCCTCTGACATCACGATTCCGACATGGTCGGCGAAGAGCCAGGAGCCTTAATGTACTGCATTAATATAGTGCAATTGTAAATTCTTAAATAAATTTCACTTTATTACAAAATCAATGGCATAAATCTGTACATAAAAAAATGTGCATCTGTACATTAATGTACATTTAATGTACATGTACAGATTTATGCCATTGATTTTGTAATAAAGTGAAATTTATTTAAGAATTTACAATTGCACTATATTATAATAAATAATAATGATGAACCGTCTCGTAGACGAAAGTTAGAATTGGCAACAGTTGAAACGATACACTACTCAATTATTTTTTTTTTTTATTTTTGTTGTTTAAGTTTTTGCGGTGTCTTGAATATTTTGAACTTATCTTAATAAGTATATTTTTGGAAATATACTTATATTTAAGGAGAAAAAAATAATACGAGCGCGTACTGTGTTAACAAACGTTAGATTAACATTTGTTATACAATTTTTAAATAAAGTTTATGATCTTAATCTGTGTGTGTTATCTCTTTTTCTAAATATTACCATCATAATCATCAAATATTAAAGAATAATGTCTGTATTTCTTTTATAAAATTATAATAATGAGTTTTATGTTCAGGATTTATTTTTACCATTTTTATGTAAATATATATATTTCTTTCTATTATTATACATAATGTTTCAATTGGTACAATATATGAAAGCTTATACATATAAATAAATAAACTTGCTTATACAGTGTATGAAAGCAGCTTATACATATAAATATAAATAAACTTATGCACAAAAGTTGAATAACTTTAACATGTTTCTTTTTCTTCCATGCATTAACTTGACAATATATGCAGTACAACTGATCAGATTATTATTATTATTATTATTATTATTTGTTTTGCAGGTGTTCCATCTGATCCGGCACAAGTGCAACAACCAATTTTAGTTTGTACGGCGCACATCCATTGGGATCCCGAATTTTGCGATGTGAAATTGATACAGACGATGATGCTGAGCAATGAATTACGTTCCATTTTGGACCAAGCTGGCCAGTCGTTCAGACCCGGTCATAAGCCTGACTCTTCCAACGTTCAACTACTACTTTGTGGCGATTTCAATTCCTTACCTGATTCTGGTAACACATATGTTTATACTGGCAATTTAAAAAAATTTTTTTGCATTTACTAATAATTGGTAATAAATATATATATATACGCTATTAGTCCATTAGTAAAAATAATGTATTAATAGTAACACAATCGCTCCACAGGTGTGATTGAGTTTCTTACATCCGGACGTGTGGCGGCCGATCATCGTGATTTTAAGGATTTAGCGTACAAATCATGTTTACAAAAGATCTCTGGCTGCGATAAACCTAACGAATTCACGCATTCTTTCAAACTTGCATCTGCCTATAGCGAAGACATTATGCCCTATACCAACTATACGTAAGAACACTTTTCAAGTTTTTATTTCTCTGCGCGAGTTATTAGGTATAAGACATATTCGAGTAATTTTTTATAACACACGCCTTTTCTTGCGTTTCCAGATTCGAATTTAAAGGCATAATAGACTACATTTTCTATTCGAAGCAAAGTATGGTGCCACTGGGCCTCCTAGGTCCGCTGAGCCCAGAGTGGTTTAAAGAGCATAAAGTGGTAGGATGTCCTCATCCTCATGTCCCATCTGGTAAGTTTACATACTACATAGGTTTCAGATTTCTTTCCCATCGATGAAACTGAAAGAAATAACATTGACATTTTCACGTTTCAGATCACTTTCCTCTGTTAGTGGAGTTGGAAATGACACCGACAGTAGGAACAAGCAATGGTTTGATCTCACGCAGGTAGCAGCCGCTGCGATCTAGGCCCAAGTAACCATAAGAAGACGAGAAATCAATAAGGAAAGTTAAAATAAGGGAGAAAAAAAAAGGAATTTGCATCACTTCTTCTCTATACTTACTTCTGGCTCTAGCAATATCATTCGCAGTCGACTTATTACTCTTACTACAATAGAGCGTTAATATACATATAAAATACTCCATACATTGCCGCACATTCAACCAACAGCAATTTACTGTTGTCGTTGAGACGCCGACGAACACACAATTCTAATAATGACCAGGTGAAGGGAGCCGTGTTGTAATGCGTTTAGCTAGCCCATGTATAGTGTATTGCATTTTTAAGAGCTAATAACTCACTCTCTTACGCCTAAAGATTATTGTAATCTCTCTATTTACCATCATATGTGTATGTGTAGATACCTATTTTCCTACAAAAAAAAAAAGAAAAGTAAATGAAAGAGAAAACGACGAATATTCCGATCAAGAAGCCTCTGTGATATCAACATTTAACACAATTGGAACAAATTCACATATTTACTAGTAAAACACAAAACTAGTAGAGCGTCTTACTAGATAGAGAGAAAGAAAGAGAGAGAGAGAGAAAGAAACACATCTCCCTCCTCCCCTTCCTAAATGTCATTACAACATTCTCCAAGCCAACCTTTTGATAAGAATGCTGCCATCCAATGAAAGAGAAAACAAAAGAAAAAAAAATTGTATTTTTAAACAAAACGAAAACACAAAAAGCATATGAGAAAACATACATGCTATACTGGGCTGTGCGAAGTGATTGGAGTGATTGACTTAAAAACAATTTCAATGCAAGTACAAATCTGTTCTTATTGGCCACGTATATATTGATATAATATGATAATGTTATATAAGAGAAAACAAGAAAACATATATGATATTGTAGTAGCGGGTGTATTTATAAGTACGATAATGATATTCATCACACACATCTGTCATAGCGTCATAAAAAAGTGAGAAATCAGTTCGACATTCGCCCACATTTTTAGGTATCCGTTTGATTCCGATTATATTAATGTATATGTGCTCCGTATATTACATAATCCGCTACTTGTTAATTCAGTTGTCATCGAAAAACGAGGGACTCACGTTTTTCCATAATATTGCATTTCTATTCCGTCTGATATTCTATGCTAATACTTATTATCTGTTCTTTTTTTATTGTTTTGCAATGTGCAGTTAACACAATAATATGTATATGCGCAGCTACCAAAATATAGATTCTAATAATTTTAATTATTTTAGTTATCGTAGAAAATATATTAGACAGCTTTTAATGATGTAAAATATGCAATATATGTATATAAATGAGCGCACGATCATATGATGCAAGAATTATTATTTGCATTTAAATATTTTTCTCCGAAATTCTCCGAGAATGATCTGCAATTTTTATCGTCCGTTGATGATTTTGACACTTAAAATGCTTCTTAAAATGTGAATAATCAGAATGTGCAATCTGTATTTACATAATTTTTCACGCTGATTTGCTAAAAATTTTATCGAAAAAGCAAATTGATACTCTCTTTTTTTTCCATATTGCTATACATAATTTAATTCTCAGTTACATCTTTTACAGCAATTGTCAATATGTTCAAATATAGTATAAATATAATTTTTTCTTTTATATATATATATGCATTGTAAATATCATGACAGTGGAATTTTTGCAATTAGTATGTAACTTGATTTTTTTCTTTTTTACGTTAGAAAACACATAACGTGGAAAATTAATTTTAATTTTCTTAATATACCATGCATATATATAATATAGATACCGTGCATATATATATTCTGTAGTTATTATATGTTATAGTAATCAATATTGTGCTTTGTGTAATTTTATAATTTTTTTTTCTTCGAAATTGTTTAACATGATGTAAAAAAAGACATTTTTTGTGCATTAATTGTATGTACAAATCCTATTATTTCTAAATTAATAATCGCGCCTATAGCATTTAAAATATTTCTTTTTTTTATAATGAATAATGATCACTGTAATAATTATATATACATGTATTGCGATAACACATTGACAGAGCAGAACATAATGATGTTTGCACAGTGACATATTCAAGAAAGATACATAAATTTATGCACAGATTGTAATTCATAAATGTGTTATGAATATTTTAGCGTAATAATGGATCTCGTTATAAGATTATTATTAAGAACGTAAATTTTCTATTCGAAAAAACAAAATTGAGGATTGTCTTGGTTTAATTTTTGGCGACATCAACAACAACTGAATTATACAAGTAAAGGATTAATTTATTATCTCAAAGACATGTGTGTAATAAATGTTGTATAAAGTAGGTAATTATGCTATAGTTTTAATTATCTCGATGGAAGAGAGTGGCATCCTCTCTTCGGTATTTGTATATTCCTTATTCGTATTAAGCATGTTTTTTTCACACGGCAAGCGAATGATGTAATAATGTAATGTATTAGAATATCAATTGCCGGCTGCTTTGGGCCTAATTTAAAACTGTCTGAATAAAAAGATAGATGATGAGAGAAAGCGAGATGGCAAATTCTGTTTCAATATAAATATTAATAATGATAATAATAAAATTTGAAAAACTTTTAATTTGTGCTATATCGTATACAGAGAAGAAAAGAAGAAGACACGAAAAGAGCACGATAATAATCATTTTTAACACTAGTTTCTCTTTTAATATTATGATGTATCACGTAGCAAAAAAAAAATTAGTACAATTCGTAATGTCTCTGAACTAGTATATTATCAAGTGTGAAAATGTATTTTCAGCATGAAAGTACCTATGTTTTTTTTTCGCGGTAAATGTAGGAATCTTTTGACGGAGATTTGGTGTAATAAAAAAGATCCTTCCTCGGCGCGATTTCTCTTTGCAAAAATTAATTCTCCAAACAATTAAAAAAAAACACGACGCGACACAAATAGCGCACAAATTAAATAATTTTTACCAGCAGTATTCAAGATATCGCATGGGTATTTTCATCGCTTTCGTCCGTATAAAGATCGCTCTGTAATTGTCTCTTATCTAATACTTAGCAAGGAAAAAAGGAAAACGACAAAAACATGAATGTATACGTTATCGTATCGATCGATTCTTTTTATAAATACGTGGATACATGGATTGCGTTTTAGAGATAAATGTAATAACAATTCATGTGTGTGATGTGTTGGAACTTTATTATCTGATCGCGTTGTCCACTGACACGTTTAATACAATCAAAGCGTTTTATTTAAAACAAAAAAACGTGTAAGTATTCACATGCACACACACACAGAATGGCACTGAACTTTGCTTTGTCAACGAAAAGCGAGTCGGGTGACAAAACACACGTGCTCTCATGCATTTTTGGCTCACGCGCGAGAAGCCGCCAACGCCATAGTATTTCAGATATATATTAGCTCTGAAGTGATGGAAGAAGTGAGAAGAGATTAACGATTCATCAAATAATATACTTTATCTTTAAGATTGTATGAGCATTCACGTCGCATTCGCGAACGCGGTGATTTTACAAAACGACGTTCTTTTAGATCCCAAATTTAAGGCTCCTCGCCGACCATGTTCGAATTGTGACGTCAGAGGCGAGAAAACACACGCTAAAAATTCTTAGATGCCATTTCGAAATAATAAGATATTTCGATGAAACAGCATTTCAGTAGATATCTTTAGCACACTTTTAAAATACCTCGAAAACCATCCTTTTCCCTTTATAATTAAGCAACAGCTATAAAATGACTAATATAAGGCCCAGTCCGTCTGGTCTTTGCACATGCGCAGTCATTACACATAACAAAGTTTGATATCACGATCATTTTACGGTGGTTGATTGACTTAAGGAAAAAGAGAATAATTTTCGAGGTATTTTAAAAGTGTGCTAAAGCCATTTAAAATAGTAGGAATTTTCAGCGTGTGCTTGTTTCTCGTCTCTGACGTCACAATCTAACATGGCCGTGGTGAGGAGCCTTAAAGTACTATATACAATAATAATAACGTAGAAAACAACTGACGAACTAAATTATTAATTCTTTATAAAAAAAAAAAAGAATATCCGACAATTAAATTGCACATTGGAACAACGTTTATAAATTCTGAATTTGTCGATAAAATTGAGTGATATCTAATTCCGGACAATGTTGTATAATCATTTTTACAACATAAATATTTGAAACACGATTAAAAAGTACATTTGTCAGTCTTTCCGAAATCAATCACAATGGATCTCATTGATTAAAGACATATATATATATATATGTATTATCGCGCTACTCTGCGTTATTTATAAAATCACCGTTTTCTCAGAAAAGTTAATTGTTTAATAAGAATCATTTTATCATGCACAATTGACATTGCGAAAGTCATTGCGAAAAAGTGCAACGGTTATTAATAATTGATTATGAGGAGAAAAATTTTATGCTATAGCTATTATCTCATAATAATTAAGGTAACGTGTTCTCTCGTTTTTTCTGCAAGGCATATATAGCGAAACATTTTAAGGAAATTATGCACATGTACTGTGTAAAAGTTTGATGAATCCTGAATTTAATTTCCTGTCCCTATAATATCCTATATCGGATGGAAAATTGTATATCTTTTATTTAATTAATGTTGGAGAGTTTTTTAGAACTTAATTAATGATACATCGCTAAACAAAGCTCTATTAGATACCATACCGTACCGGAATAATGCACGCGCATATTAAGATAGGTATAGATCTATACATATATATGTATATCTCAGAATATAAAAGATGATTATATAATTGCATTGCAAAAGATTTTGGCACACATATTCAGTTTAATCTGAGTTTTAAAAAATAATATGAAATAATTAACGCCTCTCGTCGTAGAAAATACAGGATTTATTCAAAATTATTCGCTTTCTCAAATATGCTTATATACTTTTGAAGTTTACAAATATATAATGATTACAGTGATACACACACACACACACACACACACACACACACACACACACACATCAATCACAAGAAAAACTATCCGAGTTTTGTCTTTTACCTTATAAAATGACTTTTCATCATTATATGTATTCGTAAACTTCGAAAATATATAGTCATTCCAAATTGGATGAATCATTTATTCGAATCACTCTATATTTCCACCCTATATTTCCAATTTAATATGCTATAATTAATATATATGTATATATATACATATATATATATGGAGCATTCCATGTTAACTGGGCCACTTTTATTATTGCGAAAAAAACCGACCTTTTTTTTCATTTTTAACAGCTAAATTTTATCCTTAAGGCTCCTGGTACCTTGTCGACCATATCGGAATCGTGACGTCAGAGGCGAGAAAACACACGCTAAAAATTTTTAGATGCCATTTCTAAATAAAAACATATTTGCATAAAATAACACATAAGATCTCTTTAATACACTTCTAAAAAACGCCGAAAACTATCCTTTTCCCTTTATAATCAATCAACAGCTGTAAAATATAATATTATATGAGGCCCAGTCCGTCTGGTCTTTGCACATGCAGTCATTCCGCATGTCAAAGTCTGATATCTCGATCATTTTACGGTTGTTGACTGTCAAGGGAAAAGAATAGTTTTCGGCGTTTTTTAGAAGTGTATTAAACAGATCTTAAGTGTTATTTTATGCAAATATGTTTTTATTTAGAAATGGCATCTAAGAAATCTCAACGTGTTGTTTCTCGCCTCTGACGTCACGATTCCAATATGGCCGCGGTGAGCACCCAGGAGCCTTAACATATCCTTACATTTTAAAACCTAGAAGTTACAGAATGTTATTTTTTACGGTTTAAAAATGGCATCTCATTTTATTTCGATATAGCAGATATGTGCTTAACAATATGGCGGAACTAAAATAGCACAAAATGGATCTGTCATTTTGAATTTTGAACATCGATCTGAGCTCGGATTCCGACAAAAACTCTTTGAGTTATATGCAAATAATTTATACATGCAAAAGTATCAAACCCTTCGTCCTGCTTATTAATGGGATTAAGCACATTTTTGACATATTGAGATAGATGAGGTACCATTTTTAAACCGTAAAAGATAACAACATTGCATATTCTGTAACTTCTAGAGTTTAGTGTAGGGATGTTAAGAATAAAACTTAGCTGTTAAAAATGAAAAAAAGGATAGTTTTTTTGGAATAGAGGTGGCTCACTTGACATGGAATGCAATATATATATCGTTAAACGCAATTTATTAATCATTTCAAGTCCTAAACTATATCCAATTTTTACAATTTTTTAAAATTATCATTTTAAAAAAATACTCTGTTTTAGCAACTTTGATAATAATTCTTTTTGTAATACATTTTATTTCTATGATATAGATGATAATATATAGAAGAGACGTCACGCGAGAAGTAAGATATTTATCTAAGCTTGACAATAACTGGGACAGTCTTACATATATAGACTATCCTCGTATCACATTTAACAGATCTTTCGATAAAATAAATGTTTTTACAGTAATGCTCCTACGGAATCGATGATGGGCTGCTGGCCTACACTATTTTATCATTTTATCCAAAAAATATTTTTTAAATATATTCACCATATTCATATAATAAATATTCAACATCTTTACCCTTTCTAACTGCTATATAAATATTTTTTTAAATAATCCAATTTTATGTTAAAATTTTATACAGCAAAGATATATAAAATTTTAATTTATAATCGTAAAAAAGTATCTTCTAAATTTATTATTTATCCTAAAAAGAGATTTTTATTTCATTTTTCTATAGAATGGAAAGTTTACAAAAGGTGCCAATCTCTCTCGAGAATGATGCATTTTGAGAGGAGAATTGCAATGAAATTTTTTTTTGTAATTTTATAGTATTATACTACATGGCTCTAAATAATGAACTCTGAGATTTCGAATTCGATATAATTCACGTTGATTTAAACTAGTAGTATTATTGCCGGTATTCGAGGTATTAAACGAACGAGCAATTAGTTAAGATCAAGGATTCATCAAACTCTGTAGCGTAATTAAAATAGTAACGTAATCTTTATCCATACCTTATTACGAGGAACCGCTAAATTGCTTTAAAATCGAGTTAGCGAAGAGAAACACCACATTTAAGCTTTTTAGAAATCTCGAATAATAATGCATTATATGCACTTCTCTCTAAATATACATTAATTATTTTCAATCTTTTCCTACAGTAGCTCATTCAATCTCTTATATTAGGTTTTTCTTCTTTTTTTATCTTACTTATTATTAAGTAGTATATTTATTGAATTAATGTGGAAATAGCAACTTTTTAAAGTCTCTTTTACAATGCGAACGCTGTATTCTGTTGCTTGGAAAGTGTTTAGCATACTTTTGATATAATTTTGATTAATATATTTAAGATTGATGCTCTCTCGCAATTCTCTTTGTAATTGCGTGGGCATATTACACATACGACTTAAATATATAAGAATATATATGTAAACATAAGAAAAGACGCTGTAACACGCAATCTGACATAGAATAATAATATGCAATGGTCGATCTATCTTATAAAATTGATATAATTTGCGTAATATAATTATCTATCACAAATTAATTATACATATATTATAAATTCTTTTGCTAATATGGCACTTTTAATTCTCATTTATATTACAATTTATATGATTGTGACATTTATAATATATAATTTTGTTAAATTAATTATATTTTTTTAAATTATATCTTTTAATATATTTAGAGTTCTATATACCTAAAACAAGCCCTTGTGAGATATTATTTTTAAAAATAATCATGCATTTGTTTTATGTGTCAATATTATTTATGACTAAAAATTTTTTACTTTTTTAGTTGGATACTAAAATTTCCTGAAAAATTGTAAGTGGAATAGTACACTTTTCATCAAAACGAAAATGTTAAGAATAGGTTATTGAATCTACTTTAAGCAACGAAATATCATTTTACTCGAAATTTTACATTTGCGACTTGAAAAATTTTAAAGTCATTATTCTATATAGTATTGCGATACATAACGTCAAACTTTGACTTCCATAGTTATAAAAATATTAAGTTATACTAGTATATTGAAAAAAAAGATAAGACAAGCACAGCACATTCAGCCTGTACTTTTATAAAAAGATCGATCAAAAAAATTGTAGAACCCAATTGTTGCGTCCATCATTTAAGATCAATTACATCTTTGCGCTATAAAAATCTGTAATTTCAATCAGGTTTCGTGTGAGCTCTCTTTCTTTTGAGAAAGAAATTGTGTTATAAAAATTTTTTATCCTAGAAGATTTATTACTTGATCCTCGCAAAAATATATTTTAATTGGCAAACAAAGTTTCTTTTATATAATGTATATAAAAATAATTTTATTTTGAATAATTGGAATTAAATTTACCTATTAATTTAAGTTATATTGTGAATATAACATTAATTTGTATAAAAATAAAATTATTATACTTATATATATAAAAAATATATATAATATAGATATAGATATATAATTATTAATATATATAATATATATTATATATATATTTTTTTATATATATAATATACATATATATATATAAAATATGCATAATAAAATAATGTGTTAATTTGTTTCGTCGATATACACGTTTTAAACATAATATACAATTCAAAGAGTAATTTCGTCTTAAATGCATTTAGTATGAGCTATATAGTTACATCTGGCTATCAAGTAATAGCATTCTTCCTTATCACACACACACACACACACACACACACACATACACACACACACACACACACACACACACAATAATGATATTAACTGAGAAACGCGAAAAAAGTACAAATGTAGCAGGAGAGAGCTAAACACGGTCCTGATTGAACGCTGAACGAATATGTAGGAATTGTAAAGGCATATAATGAAGAAGAGAGTGTGGTCTCTAGTAGCAATTATGTAAAACTATTATACTATATTACCTTCATATATATATATAATTTGTGAATGCTCTCAGTCTGCTCTTGAAGCCTTTAGTTTTACTTAGGTAAACCCTTTTGCGGTACAATGTATGATTTCTCTTTTTATTATAAAGATGCAATGATTGTATATGGGCTGCGTTTGAGTCATGATCGAATGTAACAATTTATTGAGTCATGATCGAATGTAACAATTTATTATAAGTAATGCAAAATAAATGGATGATATGCAAATAAAAAATAATTTTTCTTCTTTTTTCGAAAACGATAAATATATAACATTATTTTTAATTTATAACATTAATGATATGTCGTCGCTAAAATCACCTAAATTTTTTTTAAGGGGTCAACTTTTTTTTATATAAATCGATTCCTCGCAATATTCTGCATAAAAAGTTATAAGTTATATGATGGCCAGAGTGAATAAATAATTTAGGAGATATTTTATACTTATTTGACATAATCTTATATTAACTATGAAATATCTCGTAAAATTCATTTTTCGATGATCTTACTTAAATATTTTTATACATAAAGTAATGAGAAAAATCAATTGATATAAAGAAAACAGCTGTCGTTGAGAAAAAATATACCGTAAAAAAAATATGTAGCTGTTAATTGCACAAATTACATATTTAAAAAAATCCATGTCATATACCATATTAAAGTTTATTTCACGTTGCACAAATTCTAATCATGATGCTAAATATTAGGAAGTATAATAAAACTCTAGTTTATTTTATTTATAAATGTGTATACTAGGTTCTTATATATACTTGAATATCACATCTTTTTTACTATCAGTTGTAACTAATTCCATTTTAATGGGACACTGCAGCCAATAACTCAAGAGTTCTTCGGTGTAGCCAGTTAAGAAATATATTTTATAAGGTGCTATAGTACGAGTAATGATACCAGCTATCCTGATAATATTATGTTGTCGCTTGATGATAACTTCACTTGCAAATAAATTATGCCATGTGCCTCTCATGAATTGTCGAATAAACATATCTTCTACGGCTGTTTCAGATGGTCTATTGCCATCTTTTATATTTGCTAAAAAGATATTGTATATTGTATAGAAGTGTGTGTGTGTGTGACAAACTGACATAATATATATACTTCTTACAAATCACATACAGGTATTCCAAGAATTCCAGCTTTTCCTATGAGCGAGATAATGAGGTGGATTTGCCATTTCATACGTCAGTGGTCTGTCTCGTTTATGTGTGACTTTGTAGCGTCCAGATTGTGATTTATTAAGAATTGCACTCGCATGGAAATGTCTTTGCATAAGAGTTCGTTGAACAGTTGATAATACCTACAAAAAACCCAATAATAAAATTAAACAAAAATAAAATTATTATTCTCATATATCTTTTCTATAATTTAATCTTTATTAAAAACAAAAAGAAAACTTGACATTTATATATAATAGTTTATTTATTAGTTATATATAATAAAAAACAGTATAAAAAACATTAGTACAAAAATTAATAATACAAAGATTAAAGAGATAGGTTATGATAGAAATCTTTCAGCAACACACACAAATAAATTATTTAGATAGAACTTGCGGAGTTAAATTTTAATACATTTTTTGCATGTTCCAATAAAACCATCTTGCAATGATGATTTTGTTTTTCAGTTAATTGGTTGTAAAATAAACTTTATCAATTTTAAGCGACACCAAGCAACACATGTACCAAAAACTAGAAAGAGAACGCATTATTTGTGAGTGAGAGAGAGAGAGAGAGAGAGAGAGAGAGAGAGAGAGAGAGAGAGAGAGAGAGAGAGAGAGAGAGAGAGAGAAGTCTATTTAACATTTATTGACATCCGTTAAAATCGATTTCCATTTTATTACGGTCAATAAATTAGAAATTATGAATATTAATTAATTACTGTTAGTAAATTATAAATTATCTACATTACTTATTTGTCGTTGGTAAGTTAGAAATTGTCTCTTAATAATTATCTATTAAGAGAATGTTGACGGGTCTGTCTGACCGACCGAGTAATTTTTTCTTTTAGACTAGTATTCTTTTTATTGGCAGTTTGTATATACAAATAAGTGCACACACACATATGCACGAAAATTTTACACAAGCTATTCTCTTTTACTAGGCTTCTCTCCAAATTGATACTAAACATTCACTTATTATGGCTGTGGTCGAGAATACACTACGAATACTTTGAAACATCATTCTATCTTTGTTCTACATTCCAGAAGAATAAAGATAGAATAATGTCTTACCAACAGAACGATATTTTTCTGTACTTTAATCGTGAAAAAGCATTTATTATTTTATTCAATCAATAAAAAGAAAAGGGTGCAGAAAAATATTGCTCTCTCGGTAAGGGTCAGCATTCCCTTAAGTGGATGCTGACGCCATCTGTTTTATCGATAAATATTTCAATTTAATTGTTGATTAGCTATACACAGTGATGTGCACTTAGATGATTTTAAAATTAGCTAGATAAAGATGAGATGAAGATATGTAAATATCTTAAATAAGATAAAGATGATTTTGTTTTAAATCTAGATGAAAATTAAATTATATGGCGATTCATTTAGATAACTTTCAGATAATATTTTTAAAACCGCTTATGTAAATACAGTTATAAAAAATGTAAATTATAAAAGAGATATAAAAATATATTCATACTTTTATTTATAAGTTTTTATCGTTTAACTGCTCAAGTTCTATTACTTAAGTATTTTTAAGTGCTATGACTCTAAACCAAATTATCTGAATATTATTCTAGATAATTTAGTAGAGATAACACTTGTTTTCATCTAACAAGGGACACTCCCGCGGTGTTACCTCTGTATTTTAAAAGTGCTTATATTATTAAATAGTATTCATCCTAAGTATTATTATGGTATATGCCATTCGCTCTCAAAATGAAAAAAAAAAAAGAGGAAAGAAAAAAAAGGTCGAAAATTAATATTCAAAGTGGAATTCCAGCAGTCCATAAACAGGTGATCTAGACGATACTCACGCGAGTAAATTATACTAATTGAAAGATCACATCGTTTTTTCTTTTTTTTCATTCATTTAAATGAAAATAATCTATTTGAACTTTTTCCGCCTTCTAGGGCATTACTCTAGGCTTATATCGATTGGTGTCTAAAACAAATATTGTAGCCTTAGATCTTTCAATTAGTATGAGTTACTTGCGTGAGTATTGTCTGAATTACCTGTTTATGGGCTGCTAGAATTTCACTTTGAATATCGATTTTCGACCTTTTTTTCTTTCCTCATTTTTTTCATTTTGAGAGCGAATGGCATGTACCATGATACTTAGTGAAGATAACGCCAAAACTTATCTAGATAATCATCTATATAATTTTATTTAGATAACAGCAAACAGAATGAGAAATCCTTTTCTAGAATTAAAGTATGCATAATAATAAATCTGGACTACTATATATGTATATATAAAAAACAAAGAAATTAAAATAATTACAATTTTCTTATCGGTTAGGGTTAGGGATTAGATTAGGATTAGGTTAGGTTAGGTTAGGTTAGGTTAGGTTACGTAATACGTCGGGGGACGACTCCTCCCCTCGCGAGGAAGTTCTCTCGGGGACCGTGGCCGAATCCCAACCCCCCTTCGGGGGCGGAGGGAGCCCGATCCCCGGGAGAAAACCAAAAGAGAGGCGGAACGGAGGGGACACGATCCTCGCCCCACGGGGCGAGGTTCACGGGCCCCTCCCTTCCGCTTAGGGATACTCCCTCTCTCGAGGGGTCTCCCGGGAGGTGCCCCCCGTGTCACGGCCGAATCCTAACCCCCTCCGGGGGCGGAGGGAGCCGTGATACGGGGGGGCGGAGGGCTCGCAGGATCCTTGGAGCGGGGGCTCCGGAGATCCATTGCACGCGGGCTCTCACGAGGGGGAAGAGAATGGGTGGCCCCATTCTCTTCCTTCCAGGACCGGGGTAAAACCCGGTCCTTTTTATCAAGGTTTGGAGCGCAAGCTCAGCGTGCAGCGACCCCGGCGTATGCGAAAGCGATTCCCGGGGCCGCTGCACAAGCGCTCAGAGGGCCACCGTGTGGTTTTAGTGGGTCGGGGGAGTCCCCGGGACGCATTTGAGTCCCGGTGGGCGTTGATCCCAGCCCCACATAACCCTCTCACCTCCCCCGAGGTGTGAGGGTATGCGGTTGCGCATTTCCACACGTTAAAAAAAAAAAAAAAAAAGGTTACGTAATACGAATTCCCCCTTCGGGGGCGGAGGGAGCCCGATCCCCGGGAGAAAACCAAAAGAGAGGCGGAACGGAGGGGACACGATCCTCGCCCCACGGGGCGAGGTTCACGGGCCCCTCCTTTCCGCTTAGGGATACTCCCTCTCTCGAGGGGTCTCCCGGGAGGTGCCCCCCGTGTCGCGGCCGAATCCTAACCCCCTCCGGGGGCGGAGGGAGCCGTGATACGAGGGGCGGAGGGCTCGCAGGATCTTTGGAGCGGGGCTCCGGAGATCCATTGCACGCGGGCTCTCACGAGGGGGAAGAGAATGGGTGGCCCCATTCTCTTCCTTCCAGGACCGGGGTAAAACCCGGTCCTTCTTATCAAGGTTTGGAGCGCAAGCTCAGCGTGCAGCGACCCCGGCGTATGCGAAAGCGATTCCCGGGGCCGCTGCACAAGCGCTCAGAGGGCCACCGTGTGGTTTTAGTGGGTCGGGGGAGTCCCCGGGACGCATTTGAGTCCCGGTGGGCGTTGATCCCAGCCCCACATAACCCTCTCACCTCCCCCGAGGTGTGAGGGTATGCGGTCGCGCATTTCCACACGTTAAAAAAAAAAAAAAAAAAAAAAGGTTACGTAATACGAAATGATGTAAAAAACTGTAATTATTTAACTATCTTGATTTTTTTAATATACATATATATTGGATGATTGCAAAAGTTCGTGCCCGATTTGAAGTTATTACCACCATCTATGCAAATCGGGCACGAACTTTTGCAATCATCCAATAGTAGCCCAGATTTGTTATTATCAATACTTTAATTCTAGAAAAGGATTTCTTATTTTGTATAGCCAATAAATAGTTAAATTGAAATAATATTTCTCGATAAAACAGACAAAACGTCAGCATTATTTTAATAATGTGTAATAATTACAATAATTTAAATTCTTACAATTAGAAAGTATAAAAAAATACAATCATTAAAAAGCACAAAATAAAATTTTAAGAATCGGCGATTCTAAGAATTCCTGAGTTGGCAAATAAGTTCGTTTGGTTTTTGCTTCGGTGGTTTATTTCGATTCACTTTTTTTTTCTCGGCGCTATCGCGCAACTCAAATGTGCATTTGATAGGTTATGTTGTACATAACCTTTCTGTGAATTTTCGTTTGGCTAACATCAGTATTGTGCTGCATAGTTGTGAAAATGGAAGTAAATAACGTGCATTATCGTCATATATTACTCTTATTTAAAAAAAGGCAAACGAGCTGTATAGTGCGTTCACGGAGAAAACAACCACGCTCCGCGCAGCTTTGGATAGAGTGGGGATCAAATGGGGGGACTCGAGCGCACTATTCACTTAGGCCGGTATTCATAGTCGGTTCTTATATTTAAGACTGTCTTAAGTACAATCTTAAGATGTGATTAACCAATCACAGAGCCGTATTTGCATCTTAAGACATTACTTAAGACGGTCTTGAAATAAGAACGGACTATGAATACCGGCCTTAGTGCGTTATCATCGTACTCCTGGGCACCGGCACACAATTTACTTTTTGTAAATAAGTTAAGGCTTCTGGGTCCTTACTGCGGCCATGTTAGATTGTGACGTCAGAGGCGAAAAAATACACGCTGAAAATTCTTAGATGCCATTTTTAAATGAAAAGACATTTCGATGAAACACTATTTTAGATGGCTTTAGCACACTTTAAAAATACCTCGAAAACTATTTTCTTTTCCCTTAACAGTCAATCAACAACCGTAAAATGATCGTGATATCAAACTGTGTCATACGGAATGACTGAACATGTGCAAAGACCAGACGGACTGGGCTTCATATTACAGTCATTTTACAGCTGTTGATTGATTATAAAGGGAAAAGGATTGTTTTCGAGGTATTTTAAGTGTGCTAAAGTTATCTAAAGTGCTGTTTCATCGAAATATTTTTTTATTTTAAAATAGCATCTAAAAATTTTTAGCGTGTGTTTTTTTGCTTCTGACGTCATAATTCCAATATGGTCAGCAAGGAGCCAGGAGCCTTAATGTGCGCGGGCTCCCTCTGCCGGTGTTGACGGGTCTGGCCTGCAAAATACATTTGGCGGCATGAAGGAGGCAAAATTGGCTGTCAGTCGGGTCGGTGGGATCTGCGCGAACCGGACGAAATGCGTGGTCCTTCTCTCCGTGAACGCACTATAGAGGCTCATAAAAAGATATGCCGTATATATGGGGACGATGTCTTAACAGAACGCGTATGCCAAAAGTGGTTTGCCAAATTCTGTTTTGGAGATTTTGACGTCAATGATGCGTCCCACTCCCCCGATTGAGATTGATTTAAGTGATGTCAAGGCCATCATCGATGAAAATCCATTTCAATCGGTCCGGGAGATTGCTACGGCACTTAATATATTCCATATAAGCATAGAAAACCATTTGCGTCAGCTAGGATACGTTTCTCGGTTTAATGTTTGAATGCTGCATGATGAATTAACCAACCGAGGCCAACTTGGCCACTCGCATATTTATTCGCTGCGGAAACGCCAAGAAAACGATCCATTTTTGAAGCGGATGGTGACGGGCGATGAAAAATGGATCATCTATGATAATGTAGAGCGTAAAAGATCATGGGGGCATAGCAACGAGCCACCGCAAACAACCTCGAAGGCGGGATTGAATTCGAAGAAGATCATGGTCTGCGTATGGTGGGATTTGAAGGATGTTATCTACTACGAATTATTATCGTTATGCAAAACGATTGATTCAACCGTATATTTCACAGTTAACGAAATTGCACCAAGCAATCCGCATAAAACATTCAGAATTGGGAAATCGCAAGGGTGTTGTTTTCCACAACGCCAGATTCCATATGTCATTGACCACCCGGAATAAATTGCTTAGTCTTGGCTGGGATATTTCACCTCATCCTGCGTATTAACCGGACCTGCCCTTTCCGATTACCACTTATTCCGATTGTTACAGAACTCTATGAACGGGAAAATCTTCAAGGATGAAGAAACCGTCAAAAGATACTAGGATTGGTTTTTCGCCAATAAGCCCCAGACGTTTTACGAATACGGCATAATGAAGTTGGTGGAAAGATGGCAAGAGATCATCAATAAAAATGGTCAATTAATTATGATATTATTATTATTTATTATGATTAAAATTTATTTTGTGTCAAAAAATTGTGTTTTATTCACCTGCATAAAGTTAGCACCCTATTTAAAAAATTAAAAAATTTTTAAAGCTATTTCAGGTTGCTCTAGACATGTTTAAAGTGTTCCAGAAGATCATTTATATTAGAGCTGTCCACGTTTTGCACTTTTCGGCCGATTTCCGAAGCTCACCGCCTAGCGGCCCCCACTTACGCTCGAGACCTTAGCAACTACGGTTATCGGGCCACGCGAGCGGGGGCCGCTAGGCGGTGAGCCTCGGAAATCGGCCGAAAAGTGCAAAACGTGGACAGCTCTGATTTATATAATAAAAATTTTCGCGGAATATTTAAAAAAAAACAATTTTTTGACTTGGCACCCCATTTTTCGAAAATTGAATTTTTTAAGATTGTTCTAGATTGTTCTAATTGTTACGTCCAGACTCAAGGAAGGAAGAGTCGAAAGGAAGGACGTAACTACTTAAATCGAACAACGCCAGGTAGTGCGTTTTGTTCGAGCTGAACGAACGTGTTTAGGCCCCAAATAGGTCAACGACCGCGAGGGTCGCTCTTACGCTATTTAAAGGGCGTTCGCTCGGTGGTCCCTTTTCGGCAAGAGAATTTAATCTCTTTTGCGCGGGATGGGACCTTAGTGCGATCTCTGGACGGAGGAAATGAGAGCGGGTTAATCAATTAATTAAACGCGAGTTCATAATAAAATTAAGTTTTATTTATATAAATAAAAACGGTGAAAAGACGGATACATAAATAACAATTACCTCGCGCGCAGGATTTAATCTATAAAAAGGTGTGTGTGTGTGTTTCGCGGGTGTTACATAAGTACGGAGGACGTCAATCAGGACATAAAGGGGGGAGAGTTTATTGTTTAAATATATTATGGTCCCGATTGGTTATTACAATAATTTTTCATTTTAATAGTTAGGTAACAAATAATAAATATGTATACATGTGTGCGTATGTGTCATGGGAGTTCACGAATCTGGATGGTGGAGGGAGGATAGGATCTTAATAAGACTTGCGCTGGGACGGCCAATGGATATCTACGCTCAGGAACATACCAAGAGATAATCTCTTCAGGATTTACGTCGATTAGATGTTGACGCAAGGCCTCATGTTCTACTGGCCCCGGACCGATTGTAAAGGTTCCTTCCGGGACTTCCCTTATCCCCGGGAATTGATTAATTAACCAAGCTCTGAATTGGTCGTAGGTGAGCTCGGCGTGCGATTCTAGTTCTTCCGAACCGTCATCGCTGAGATTTATCGTCTCAAAATCTTCCGGTAGTTCCCGGTTTTCGGAGGGCGTTGGGGAAGAGGGAGGTGAGTCCCCAAGGGTAATAATGGAGGGAACCGGGGACGGAGATCGAGGTGAATCTGGGCGTGCGGGAGAGAGGGGAGGTGGAGGAGAATGGTTCCGCTGAGATTCGGGAGGTGATTCAGGTGAATCAGCGAGAAGGAAGGGAGGAGTTCGCTCCTGTTCGGTGGGTTCGAAGGGAGAGGGAGAAGGAATTCGCGGGGTTCCTGCGTATTCAGGGGATGAAATCGGAGAGTAATGAGGTGGGTCGCGATTAGGTGTATTACAATTTTTTTCTTTGGCGTAACTATTAATAGTGTCAATGTGTTCTCTAGTTAATATTTCGAGTTTTTCGCGGAGTAATTTATGGTCGTCGGTTGTAGAAAATAAGTCCGCCGTAGCCCGAGCCAATTCTCGCCTTAGACGACGATTGCGACGATTTCGGGACCGCTTTATGACCCGTTGGGAATGGCGCGTAGTCTCCACTAACAACAGCGATATAAGAGAGCTGTTCTTCGAGAAAGAGTCCTTGAATTCAATATTTATTTAAGAAGTGAAATTTTAATATTTATTCCGAAGAAATTTGCATCTTTGCAATTTTGTTTAGGGTGAGGGAACTTTGCGAGGGCTCTCACTGCAGTTATGCAGGAAACCCGACGGATACAAGGGAAGGTCGCGGCTTGCGCTGCAGCTATACAGGAAACCGTGAAACCAGGGCTTGCACTGTAATCATGCAGGGAACCGTGAAACCAGGGCTCGCACTGCAATTATGCAGGAAACCGTGAAACCAGGGCTCGCGCTGCAATTATGCAGGAAACCGTGAAACCAGGGCTCGCGCTGCAATTATGCAGGAAACCGTGAAACCAGGGCTCGCGCTGCAATTATGCAGGAAGCCTTCAGCGGGGGAAGGAAGGGTTCAGGAATAATTAATACGAACTTCTTCGAATGTTAAGTAACAGCTTTGAATAAATGAAGTTAATTTATTCAAGAACTCTTTCTAGTAGAGTGAGATTGTATATGCATATAAAGGGACTTACTACTTATGGCGTGCGTCGATAAGATGTTTGGTTCAAGATCGGCTCGTTGTAGGATCAGTGGGCCGTTAGGTCTGGCTGGTATATCCAATTGTTGCTATGCCAGAAGTTCACAGAGTTTCTCACTGAGTGTTCACGCTGATTTCACACTGAGAATTCGCACTGAGAATTCTTTCGCGCACTAAGTGTTGCGGTGAAAACGCAAGGAAACTGTGGATGTTCGACGAAGAACGATAAGTGACGCTCCGCAGAGAAGTTCGCGTTTATATCCCGGTTTTTGATTCACGCCCTCCGTTCCGCCTTTTGACAAAATCCTGCGTATAGAAGTTCATAATCGCGTTTTTAATATTTTTACTTTCCCTTTCTATGGGGAGCGTTGCAAGGATCGACGAATCAAAAGTTTAGTGCAGGCGTCTGCGAATCGGAGCTCGCTTTCCCAAAAACGGGGATGTCTCGAGATTTCGATATCGGCGGCGGTGTTTGTTGTTAGTTTTTCCTATATCGCGATATTTGTCGTTTGTTAGTGCCGCTTTTATCGGCGGGTTCTCGCTTTATTGCCCTCACGTGCGGCTTAGAGCTTGTTTGCTGAGAGGCGATGCGTGTGGCATCTTTTTAATCTTTATATTTTTCGCCGCTTTCTCGCGAGAATACCCGCAGGTGTGCTATCTTATTTTGCACACTTTCGTTTTCATTATTTGTTTTCCCCTAATTTTACTAGGGAAGGATTTGCTTTCGGCGCGTTCTCGCCGTCTTTATGTTTTGCCGATATGTGATTTTAACTTATTATTCGCGAGGGTGTCGGCAAGAATCCGCTTTCGGCATCTTTCCGCCTGGTCTCTTTTATTTACCGATTTTGTAATATTTATCGGTCGCTCACGATATCTGCAGCTGTCCGTTTCGCTGGGCACGTTTTCGTTTTATTATATACGTGCCGCTTAGATTATTATTATCTTTTTTCTTCCTTTTTTATTTACCTAACAACAAACTTCGCCTTGGTCGTGGGAAAGAAAAGAATCGTGAAGTCCGCCGGACGTAACATAATTGTTTTAAACATTGTTCCAAAGTATTAATTTGATTAGTCAAAAATTTGAAGAAATATTTAAAAAAAAACACAAATTTTGAAAAAAACGTTTTTGGTCATTTTTTCATAAACAAAATAACTTACAACATTGTCGATTTAGATTATATAGATTACAACCGCGTAGAACAACTCAAAACAAAATTTTTAAGACCAAAACAACAATATTAGGCCCACTTTACTCTTGATCGAAAAATTTTATGTTTCAATTTTCTTGGGTAAAAGACTTGTTCCAAGCTTCCCGCTTTAAAACCATCGTGTTCTCAACAAGAAAAAGTCAGAACAAAATTTTTAAGACCATAACAACAATATTAGGCCCACTTTACTCTTGATTGGAAAATTTTATTTTTCGATTTTCTTGGGTAAAAGACTTGTTCCAGGTTTCCCGCTTCAGAACTATCGTGTTCTCGACTAGAACAACTCAGAACAAAAGTTTTATGCTCTGAACTAAAGCAGGAAGCCTGGAACAAGTCTTTTACCCAATAAAATCGAAAACTAAAATTTCCCAATGAAGAGTAAAGTAGGCCTAATATTGTTGTTCTGGTTTTAATAATCTTGTTCCGAGTTGTTCTACGCGGTTATAAATATAATCTAAATGTTGTAAGTTATTTTGTTTATAAAAAAAAGCCAAAAACGTTTTTTTTTTTCAAAATTTTTGTTTTTTTTAAATATTTCTTAAAATTTTTGACCAATTAAATTAATACTTTGGAACAATGTTTAGAACAACTAGAACAATCTTGAAAAGTTCGATTTTCGAAAAATAATGTGCCAGATAAAAAAATTGTTTTTTTGAATTTTCCGCGAAAATTTTTATTATATAAATTTTATCTTCTGGAACAATTTAGAACAACCTGGAACAACTTAAAAAATTTAAAAATTTCAAAAATAGGGTGCTAACTTCATGCAGGTAAATTCTATTATAATAAAATTTTACACTTGACTTTGACAAAATTAAATTTTTGCAAAGTTTGAAAAAATATTAAGAAAATATATACTCTCTTTCTTCTCTAAAGAGATACTAAAGAGACAAATCAAAATTCCGAAAACAAATTTAACTAAATTTCAAGAAAAATTGAACTATTGAAAATCGAGAAAGTAATGAGATTTCTTATACATATACATTTTGTACATTTTACATTATATGTAAAAGTATTATTTAAAAGAGAATGTAATATAAGTTAAATTACTATCACTCGAGATTTCAGTTGTTTGATCGCTATACAACTTACTTAATTAAGAGTGCAACGATAAAGAGGAAGATAAATCGTCGATTGGCTTTTGGCTTTGTTTTCATGAGGGATAAAGACTTCCTCATCTTTCAACGTTGTTCTCTCTTAATGACTTAAACGATTTCGTAAAGTAACAAAGAACTTTTCTCTCTACCTTTCTCTCTATTTTTCTATCTTCCGAAATAATACTGTAACGAAACATTAGACCGAAGACCGAAGAAGAGATGAGCCCAAAAACTGGCCACCGATTGTCAGAATCGCTTTTTAGGCGTATTCAGAAACGTATTTATAGAAAATAATAAAGAAGCATATAATTTATTAGAATTAAAAATAATTTTAAAAAAATTAATTACATGTTATATAATTATTTATTAATTATTTTTGTATATTTTCCATATAATAGTACTATCTTACAGAATTTCAAAATAATAAGCGAAGATCGGCGGTTTTAATAAAATCAAATAGTGAGTAAATATATGCTTAAAGAGTATAGAGTAAAAGTAAATAAGAATTAAGACCTATATTGCATATTAATATGTATAATCATATGATGCAGTCGAGAATTACAATAATATATAAAATATATTTTATAAAAAATTTTATAGAATTTAATACAAACTGACTTATGGAAAATGACTATCTCTCATCTGAATGGTTCACAATGGACGCATGTGCACCTAGCAATGCTGCAGCCCGTGAAACGTGTTGAACGTCATGGTGGACACGCAAAACATGGTAAAAGAAAGAGATTGAACAAGTGGCCGACCTTAAAGGTACGTTTCCACTACGTTGATATTTCTATATCCAAAGTACAAAAGAATATAAATTTAGTAGAGAATAAACAAAAAAAGTAAAAATATATGCGTAGAAAACATTCTAATTCTTAAAAGTCTTTTATTAATCTTTAAATATTCTTGAACGATGCTAATATTATTGTTAGGATCTTATTGTGATCATTGAACGTTCTTAGGAGAAAAAATTTTTAATTCTTTAATTATTGATAAATTTATCGATCTATATACATATAATATTGTATATATACTAGGGAGACTCCGCCGTGCTCCCCTACCGTCTACGGCGGCCAACCCCCCGAGGGTGCTCTTTATATATTTATTTTTTACTCTTTCCTCTCCCTCCCTCCCTCTTTCCTTCCCACACTCTCTCACCCCTCCCCGCCCTCTCCTCTCCCCATATCCTCCACCCTCACCATAATCCCAATTAAATATACGTTACAAAAAAACGTGACATAAAAACGTGACCGATTTCAGCAAATCTTTTTATATTGTATATATAGAGTAGATATACATATATATAAACTAGCCCACCGCGCGCGGAAAACGTAACAGACATATTTTTTGGCATTTAACTATTTGTTCAAAAAACGCTCGGACAGGTCAATTTTGTTTTCAAGGAGAACATATTAATTGGCTATTTTCGTTCACATAACTTCAACTCCAAAAAAGAGCTTAATTTTACCCTAAAAATTTCACCCTAAAAACATGTCTGTTTCGTTTTTGGTGGGCCACTCTGTATATATATACACATATGGGGCATTCTATATCAAGTCAACGACTTTTTTGTCTCGACCATTTTTGATTTGCTTCATTTTTTTTTCATGTTTTTGTATCTATTGAAAGTAGCTTCCATGAATTTTTTTTAGATTTTTATCTCTATCGATTTTCGAATTTCACATTAAAAAAAATTGATTTTAAAAATTTCAAATATTTATAACTTGAAGAAAAATAAAAATATTGTCATTAATAAGGCGGTCATTTTTTTATTTTTGAATGTATTTCTTGAAAAAATATTGAAAAAATTAAAAAAAGAAAATTTAATAGTATTTTAGTCAATTTTAACTGAAATTATTTTTTTTCCTCAATAAAACTCCTTCGATTTTTTTTTAAATGTATAACATTTTAGACTTAAAAACAAAATTTTTGAGTTATTCGCGAAAAGGAAATTCAAATATTTTTGATTTTTTAAGACTCGATTTTTTTTCAATTTTTTTTCAAAAATCGCACTTTTTGATATTTTACACCATTCCGATTTAAAAAATTAGTATTTACAAAATTAAGACACTTATTTTGAAGTTTTAAGGGTCAAGAAAAAAAATTCCAATATTTTTCATTTTTTTAATATATTGGAATTTTTCGTTTTTTATATAAATCGATTCCTTGCAATTTTCAGCATAAAAATAAGGATAAGATGGCAAAAAAATGAATATAGTTTATGAGATATTTTATACTTAAATTTGGTAGAAAATATCTCATAAACTATTCATTTTTTGGCCATCTAAAGGTATACAAATTATGAAATTTCTCATAAAATATTCATTTTTCGACGATCTTTTTTAATATTTTTATAAAATAATGAAAGAAACCAATTGGTGTGAAGAAAACACATAATTGTTTGTAAAAAAGTACATAGCTACTAATTACAAAAATTACATACTTTTTCTTACAATGTATTTTCTTAAAATTTGAAAAAATAAAGTTTACTATAACTCTCGAATACATAATAAAAAAGAATTCGACTAAACTCTTTTTATAATTTTTATTATTTGTTAACTTAGATTAATTCACGTGTATATTTTTATACTTTTGACTGTCGTTGATAAAATATTGCACAAGCGCGCGCATTCCTTGAAATTATATTTTACTTGCAAATGAAATAAGAAAATAATCATTTTTCTTCTACGTAAACTTTATATTATGTTTCCACACACACACACCACACACACACAATACAAAAGAAGAACAAATATATACATTTAACGATTGCAATCGTTGAAACTCGAAAATAGATATCGTTAGCTTTAATAATTATATGTATTTTGCGTTAATTTAAATAAGATAAAATGATATAAGTTCATTTATCATTATTAACTTGAGGCGATTACAATGATAAACCTGCTCACGTAATGTCCTAAGGACGAATTGTCACGCTAGAATGTGAGAATATGAAAAAAAGTATTGTGTTATAAGAGACTTTTCAGTTATATATTAGATCGGTGCATAAGTTCTTGCCAATTTTTTGTCATTTTCTTTACAAAATAAAAAAAAATTATAACATAAATTAATCAAAGTATTTTCCATCATTTCTTACGACTTTTTTCCATCTTTCAACCAAAACCATTTTTTCTTTTTTGAATCAAAATTATTTTTTTTTCATAAAATCATATTAACGCATGCATATAAGCATCGGCAAGAACTTTTGCACCGACCTAATATTTAAATATGTTTAAACATAGATAATTTAACGGTTAAATATGTGTAAACAAAAATAAACAAATAATTACATCAATTATGTAAAATATGTATAATATATAAGCATAAACAGTATGTATTATAAAATATTAGCACTCGAAAAGAAGAGAAGAAGCATTAAATATATTAAAAAATGAACAAACTTTTAATAAATATGAAAATATGTGGATATACGTATATATATACGTTAACCCCCCCCCCCCCCCTCTGCAAATTAAAAGAAACAATTTTGCTGAATCCGTTTAAAAAATATAAGTAAAGAAAAACAAACGTTAAAGAGCTATCGACGTCTTTGGTCCTGGAGTAAAAGCTAAGCATGAAACCAAAAATATAAAATCAAATAATTTTGCAGAAATCCCCCCATTATCGACGTCAGGATCCGCTAGTGCACATGCATATATATATATATAAAAATTGGCCATTATATGCTGCGTGAGAGAGATTTACGTGCCGTCTAATCGATTGGATCGTAAACTTAACGTTTATATGGAGGTCGTAAAAATGGCACAAGACGCAAAATCGCGAAAAAGCGCGCACGCAAACGCGAAAAGGGCGTTAATGGAGACGTACCTTAAAAGACGAGAAGAAAGACGCGAAGAACGATAAAGCGAACGGAAGAGAGGACGTGTGAGGAAGAGGGAGAGGAGAGAGAGAGAGAGACAAAATGAAAGGAGAAAGATACAGAAGGGAAAACGAAAGGGGATAACAACGAGCGGATGATGAAAAAGGGAGCAGGGGGGAGGGGAAAGCGGAAGGCCGCCGACTGACAGGGAAGGACGATCAGACAGAGCAAATGAGATGGAATGCGCGAGGGAGATGCAGGACCGCTGCCTCTCTTATGTGAATGAATTTTTCATCATCGAATAATTTTTTTCAGATTTTAATATTTTAAAATTTCTCTTATTTTTTTTTAGATTAACGCTCTTAATACGACAATGTTAATCATTTGGAGGAAGAGATTTTTTTTTATACTCTCTTTTATAAATATACTAATAAGTGCTTATTTTTTTAAGTATATTTTAAATCAAGGAGATTTTTCCTAATAAAACTATTATAATCATTGGCGCATATAATAGAAGAAGGAGGGGAGGATTGAAGTTAAAACCTTTCCCTTTCAAATTAAAAAAAAATCAATTATGTTGAGTTCATGATTTAAAGTCATCTATTGAGGATATTTTAGGTAAAATGGCTAAAAAGAACTCGAGGGCAATTATTTAAATAATAGAAAAAAAAAGTAGTATGTAAAAAAATATATTCAAAAAATAAAAAAAATTAGAAAAACAAAAAATATAATAATTTAAAAATAGAATAAAAATAGGTTCAAGTTTCACAGTCGTTGATCCTGAAATAAAAGCTAAATATGATCAAAAGAAAAATATCAATAATTTTGCCGAAATCTCTTTTCTATTATCGACGTCAGGATCCGCTAGTGATTGTAATCATCATTTTTTTTAAATACATTATCACGCTTAATTTATGAATGTATTATTAATTTGTTTATGGAAACAAAAAGACAAATGAATATAATTTTATTTCCAAATGGTTTGCGAAATCAAAGCTGTGAAAGAGCTCTGACAGAAACCAAAAACACGTGCTTCCTCTGTACATATACTTAGAGCCGGCCCTGGAACAGGGAGAGTGCCGGATCAGAGGGGGATGCCATGTCAGGTAGGGTAGCAAAGGGGGAGTGGGAGTCGCTCGGACGGAGGAGACTCATCGCGAGCGAAAGAGAGATCAACGAGACTGTCTGAAAGTGGGAGCGCAAGGCAGACTCCGAGCGACGGAGGGGAAGCAGGATGTTTGGAAGAGAGGGGGTGATCGCCGGGGGGTGGCGGAACACGCAAAGTGCGGCGCAGAAGAGGAGGGGGGAGAGCAGGAGGCGGTGGTCGCGACTTGCTGGCAGTCTCGTTGATCCGACTGCGAGCAGTGCGCGCCGTGACGTGACAATGTCGGTAGTCGTAATTGCGGTACGGTGCGTTACGGTGATCAGCTGATCGAGCCCAAACCCGAGAGAAAGAGTGACAGAAGGGAAGAGAGTGAGAGATAAAAGTACGCGCGGGCGTTCCAAAAAGAGAATCGATCTAGAAAAGAGGAGGTTGAAAGAAAGGGTCCCTCGTTGTGGCCATGTCGTCTCTCTTTTGATCAGCTCGTAGGTGATGTGCTGCTCCTGAGTTTCCTCGCGCGTTGTATATGAATTACACAGTGTGTTCCCTCGTCGCCTTCGCGGCGGCTCCGTAAATTCTCTCCCCCTCTTCTTTTTTATCCCCATCGTCGATTGGCCACGCGTGTACCCTCGTGTATTTCCGTTCTCTCGGTTCTGGTGTTAGTGTCTGTGTACGGCACGTATGCGAGGGGGTTCGCACGATCTTAAGATCTAAATGTCTCTCAGCCATGCCCGCCGTGCGGAAGTATCGAAGGGATACCAGCGAGGTGAGCTGCTGCCTCAAGTACGTGATCTTTGGATTTAACGTCATGTTCTGGGTGAGTATACACAAGCGTGAATCACGTGAGTCCTTCGAGATTTTTACCCCCTTTTCCACTTTCGCGAAAACTCTTAACTCTGACAAGCTTTATTAGAAGAGAATGATGTATATGAAGAGTCGAAAGGAAGCAGCACAAAAAAAAACAGCACTTCAAAGGCAGCACTTAGGTAAACGGGAGGGAGAGAAGGGGGTAGTTGTGTAAAGGGGTTCGTTTTAATTTTTATATTCTTCAGCCTTCGTGAAAGAGCTTCACGAAGCCGGGTTATTAGTTCTCTCTTTCCCTCTTTTTGCGTTTGGGAAATATAACAGCGAAACAATATTTCCAAGGCGGAGTGAAATTTGCGTACCTTCCGGTACGCTTTTGTTTGCATTACAATGAGAGTTTATTATTACGCGTTGCATGAAAGCAACGCTTTTTTCGCGTTCAAATGAAGTGTGTCATATTGTTTAGTTTAATAACGCTCATGCTTGATGGAAATGTTTATGAATTATAGCTGGTCGTTGTGTGCGCGCCTTTGCGTTCCTATCTCAATGATATTAAATGAGAAAATCATTGGCGCGCGCGCGCGATCCATCGATTACACTCTTTTCCATCCCCTTTCGTAAAGTTCTCCTCCTTTTTGGGATGAAATTCTGCTAGCAAAATGTGATTATGTCTATCACATCAGTCAAATCGTTTCTCCGTTAAATATTTATTATTCCAGAGTTAGACAGATATCAATGTTTTCTTATTTATCGCTATTTATCGCTAGAATATGTTCAAGAAACGAAGAAAGGGGTTTTATTATGTTTCGAAGTTTTATTATGTCTCATAAGCACACTTTTATATCTGACACGTAAAGATCAAATAACTTTTCTCTTTTTTCGCGATTAATCTTTCTGTCAATGTAATAATTTTTTACCCTTCCTTCAATGTATGGATACCTGGGTACCAACTGGGTGGTTTCGACACATTACATTGCATTACAACCATTTTTTTATATAGTAGCTGCTGGGTGTCGAACATTATTTCCCGTTATATTTTAAGAGGTCTCCAAATACTAAGGTCCTTTGTAGTTTGTTTCAGACGGAGAAAAGTTCCAACACAAAAATTTTTAACGTTTGAGTACCTAAAGTTGCTTTGGATACATAGGTACTTGTTCATTAACAGAAAGGTTAAAAGATTATTGGCATCGTTCTCTCATTGTCAGTAGCTTACTATATTTTATTGCCATTAGTGAGCGAAAATGATGAGTGATATGTGTATTGGAATAATTAAATTTGTTTTATAATAAAAATCAATGCTTGCCATTTGTTTTTCAGTGTTTACGGTAAAACTTAACAAACTTAACAAGAAAAACTTATGAACTTAAAATATTAATAGATTACATATATATCTCGATCTAATTATAATCCTTATTAATTATTTAACATTTAAGTTGCTATAGGTACCTATGGGTATCCATCAATCTAGTTATAATCTTTATCAATTATAGATAGATATTATGATCATTATAAATTGAATTCTTTAATATGTTAATTGTTTAAGTCTCAATTCAAAATAACACATTGTATATAATATTTATAAAAGATAAATATATGAATCATTTGCACTTTTAGTAAGATAGCGCTAAATGCGACGAACAGATACGAACGTCGGAGAATTATCGTTCGAATTTATTGCGAAACTTTTGGCAAAGGGATATATGTCTCAAAGAATAAATTTTTTGGCAGAGAGCGATAAACTTGTTTGTCGGAAGGGAAAATTTGTAACGGTCCGTTCTTCGCGACGCTGCATTTTTGCAGAAACCGCCGCAAATGACCCGCAATGCAGCTCGCGCGCGGGCCGTGAAGTGTCCCAATTGCAAAGAGGACCGCGACGACGCTATATGCAGCGTGCACGTGTGCAAGATATGGTCTGTATATTACTACGGAGTACGTAATCTGTACAGGATGTTCCGCAACAGGATGTTTGTAGCTTGGGGAGAATGTTATTTTCGGGATTCCACAATTTGATAGATGTGTTTGATAGATTTTTTACCGAGAAAAAGAATGTCGCAAACTACGATGCGCTAGGATCAATAGTTTTCGAGATATCGATGTTTCAAATTTTTTTTTTAATATATCGAGATTTCAAACTTTTTAGCATAGACATTTTTCATTAAATTTTTTAATATAATAAATCTATTTTTTATTTCAATTAGAAATAGATTTGGGCTAGGCTAGGTTAGAATTTTTTCGGGATCCCTTCTCCCGTCCACTTTTTAAATTTAAAATACACACGTACACAAATATACATTATATTAAATTATTATTCCATCAAATGTGTAACAATGTAAATAAATAATAATAATAATTAAATAATAATTTTGTTCTAACATAATGTTCATCTTATTACATTAAATTACTACATATTTTATTATCTGAATTAATCAGATATGCTGTATTCTTCTTAAAACAATAAAATTATAATTAAATCAAGTATAAACGCAATAAAAAATTATAATTTGAAATTTTTGATTTTTATTGAGAAAACCATTGCAATGTGACCTTATGTTGATTTCAACTTTTTTACTCAAAATAATCCCAGGAACATGTAGTTAAACTATGGACATCGTATTGTGAGACACACCCTGTATATTATTACACTCATTATTAGTGTATGCGAAACACGCATTAGTTATACAGACGTATAAGCAGGAAGTCGCACGTCTCTAATAGCTTAGAATCACTCTCTTGGCGATCTTGGACTTTATCTTTTCACGATGAAAATATTGTTTTATCGAAAATAAATAATTTTTTTTATCTTTTATATTTCTAAGCATTTGTATGATTTCTCTTAGCTGATATTTATATTTTTATCCTAAAAATTAATTCATTTATATCTGTGTTAAACCTTCTGTCAATCCATTTTCATCAATATATGGATACCTGTTCATTGATAGAAGGGTTAAAATCGGGGAAGAATGATGAATATCGCATATATATATATCTATATGCACACACACATATATATCCGATTTTTAACATTTTTAAGAAAAAAATTGCATAACATCTTTCGTAGAAAAATCCGCAAATTAGCACGTTTTGATGATACGCGACATTCGCGATTAAAGGGGATAGCGCGAACTATCAGAAAATGAAAGATTTCATTCGCGGGACACCATGCGTTATGTCTTCTTCTCTCTGTCTCTCTTTCTCTCTCTCTTTCTCTGTCTCTCTTTGATTTACGTTCTGTTTGATCGAGCGGCTGTCCGTTCTCGCGGTGGATAACGCACGATAGACGGCGATAGATCAATTCTGCACGCGAGTGTTGTCCCACGTTTATACGATGTTGTTTACAAATTGTAATTTTATTTCGCGTACGCATATTAACGCGGAGAAGTTTGCGCGGATTGATTTACATGTGCGAGAGAACAAGCCTGAAATTCATCAAATTTCTATTAACTAAATCCTTAATATTCATCAGATGACATAAACTTCACGTCATGTCTGCGAGACATCGATTTTATTCGCTATAACATTAATTTCCATTATATTTATTTTATCAACAAATATTATATATATATATATATATATAAATTCCATTATTATTATTATTAATTTATTAATTTACTCTTGAATAATTTGTTTAAACTTATCAATATGAAAATCAAATTTATATTTAATAATTTGTATTTATATTTAATTATACTATTTTTAATTGTAATTAGGAGTATATTAAATAATTTTTTATATTTTTCAAGTTTAATTTGAAATAAACAAATTATCTTTAACTTCGATAAATATTTATTACTATTATTTTTTTTATTAAATAAACACTAATTTCATTGTTATTTATCTACAACTTAATCTTTCTTTACAAATCCAACTTTAATAAAAATAAAATAATTTATAAAATTAAATGAAATATTCTTTCAAAATACATTTTAAATTTATATAAATACACCTTAACAAACAATTCTACAATTAAATCATTATTATATTTCCTTATTTACTATTATCAAAATTTATTCGATAAAAACCATTCTTTACGAAAAATTAACTAATTTATATGTAAAAATTAATGTAAAACGCGAGATTCAAATTTTTGAATAATCCTTGTCGTTAACGAGAAGAGATATTGATAGTTTTGCAAAATATTTTAAATTGAAGAGGAAAAGAGATATATGCAAATTCGTCGTTATTAATAAACCATAAGTCAAATTACTCGATTCTCGACATATTTTTGCAACGCATATTACTTTTTCTATTATTCTCTATTCACGCCTATTAGTGGCAGATATAGTCCAGGCAACGGGGAGAAAAAAGAAGGTCTACTTGGAATTAAGTCGGGAAGTTTTGAAAATTGGTGAAGCTGTAGATTTTTGTAACTCTAACAACATACTAAATTTGCAACCTCGACATTTTTCCGCCGGCGCCGCTAGCTTGTTAAAATGGCGGCAAAAACCTGTTTTTTCAAAATATCTCGGCTCTCATGCATTCTAACGCAAAAATAGTTATTATGAAAAAGAAAAAGAATAAAATTTGCTAATAAAATTAAGGTTGTATACATTTGCTAATAAAATTAAGGTTGTATACATTTTTTCGTACAATCAATAGTTTCAGTGAAATAGCCCTAAGAAAGTAAGATATTTTTTTTTGTACCCAGAAAAAGTGCATTTTTTCGTACTCATTTTATTTATTATCAGTTTTTTATCAGGTGGTACTGTTTTTACTTTCTGCATTGTGTTTATCATTTTGTAATATTATTTGAACATAATGCCGCAATAAACTCATTTCCACATCACCCTTTGAGATAGAATATATGGCGCTTTTAAAAAAAAAATGTTTTTCTCGAAAAAGAGTATGTGTTTCCCATTGCCTCATCTACATTTGTATTTTTTCATGCAGGATATGTGATATTTATCCTGTGCTGCAACCAGATCAAAAGTAAACTTGACGTGTTATGCAAATACAGAAGAAAATTATAGCGATCCTATTCCATCAACATCAGGAGTACTCAATTGAAAACAATAGTCACGTTACTGTGGAATAGGCCTACAGGGGACACCACATAAAAAAAACGCGCCATATACTCTACCTCAAAGGGTGGTGTGGAAATGAGTTATTACGGCATTATGTTCAAATAATATTACAAAATGATAAACACAATGCAGAAAGTAAAAACAGTACCACCTGATAAAAAAACTGATAATAAATAAAATGAGTACGAAAAAATGCACTTTTTCTAGATACGAAAGAAAATACTTCACTTTCCTAGGGCTGTTTCACTGAAACTATTGATTGTACGAAAAAATTGTATACGACCTTAATTGTAGCAAATTTTATTCTCTTTCTTTTTCATAATAACTATTTTTGCGTTAGAATGCATGAGAGCCGAGATATTTTGAAAAAACAGGTTTTTGCCGCCATTTTAACAAGCTAGTGGCGCCGGCGGAAAAATGTCGAGGTTGCAAATTTAGTATGAATCACAAAAATATATACAGCTTCACCAATTTCCAAACTTCCCGACTTAATTCCATTTAAAACTCCCCATTACCTGGACTAATATTGAAACTTGGTATTTCATATGGATGATATGAAAAATGCGAGGATCGCATTACGATCTAGCCAACCGAATTGTTCTCGGGTTGAAGTAACCACACGGTAATGAACTCCGTGCGAGCTTATTTCACGGGGACGGATTAAAGGTATTATTGATTTTCCCGCAACCGGGCGACGGACTGAGTTCGGGTTTTCATGAAATGTAGCACTGTGGCCTAGTGATAGGTGGAGAGTTTTTCCTACCAAGCACTCTGCGTAATTAAATAGTGGCCGCGCCATGAAAGGTCGCACACTCATTTGGGATCCATTTCACGGTTCATGCACGAAATTATTTAACTCGAATAATATTAATTGCATTCATATACAGATGTTAATGTTAAGCACAGTTTAATTTATAATGATGGATCAATTGAATAGTAGTATTCGCAAAATATTTTATCTGTGTGAAAAAGAGATAGTCTGTTAAATAAAAAATTAATAAAACTGACTTAAATAGAATGTGATAAATTATACCTAATAATTTTACATTTAAATGACAAATTTTTTATGGCTTAAAATCAACAGAATACGAAAAGTGACTTTGGCTTATCATGTATTTATAAAAGAAAAATAATAGCAAGAAATAATTAACTATTTATTTTTTATCAAGAAAAAAAATATATAGAGGAAAGTATGCTAAATCATACCTCTACTGTATTTCTTAAACAGAATTAAAATATTTTAAGGTCTTAACGCTGCTGTATCGTAACTAGCCATACTCGAATGCTACAATGTTTGTTTCCTTCTCAAGCGATCCGTTGATGAGTGACGTTTATAAATTTATTTTGTATGATTTTCATGTAATATTCGATACCCCGTGCCTAAGCTATCACATTGACAAAGATAAGTGATTAAATTTATTATTAAAGCGTTTTATCATCTTAGTTAATCCTGTATATGGAAGCGTTGAAAAATCGGCAAAATATTTTAAGATTATTTTTTTATTTACAAAGACAAAGCAATAAAAGTTCGATAAAACGTACCATTAACTTTTTCCTATATTGTACGATTTACTAAATTAATTTTTTTACTTAGGCATTAGTTTTTTTTTCTTTATATTTAAATGGACAACTAAAGAAAATATTACAAATTTTATAATTATGTTGAGATAATATTTATATTTTTGTGTGATACAAAAAATATTTTTCTTAAATTTTTTAAGAGTTTAAAGATTTATGATTATAAATATAACATTCTTATAGATGTGTTTTGTTGCAGACTGAGAACTTTTGTAAAAAATAAACTTCATTTTTGTTACAATTTTTTAATTTTATTGTGAGAGGTACGATTTAAAAACTCATGGGTACAATTTAGCAAACCGGTATTGTATAAATCGTACCAAATACTACTTTAAAAAAATTTTTAATTTACAATATATAATAAAACAACGATAAATTTGTGTTAACGTTTAGCGTATACCGTTGACAAAGAACCATAGTTTCAAGTGAATAAAAAAATGGTGTCATTTCTTTAATAGTTTTATTGCAATTTTAATATTTACCTTAGGGGGAGTACGATTTAGCATACTTTCCCCTACATATGTATATATATTGTTCTCATATTTATGTATATTTATTTAAGATTTATAATAAATATATAAATATAGGATTTATTATAAATGTATAAATATATGAATATATGAAGAAATAAATATCATCATCACCAAAAATCATCATCATCATCATCATCATCATTATCATCATCATCATCATAGAGTTCTCAGTTCGAAAACTGGTTGGACGCGTATTTCCATCCTTTCCTATCCTGAACCAACCTACGCATCTCCCTAAAGGTGAAGCATCTTATGTCTCTGACTATTTATGCGAGCAGTAATTTAGTAAATATATATAAATATATGTCTCATCAATGAGATTAATGATGTTCACTTTTGTTAGTTATCAAAATCTCGCAAGAAATCAAACGCAATATTTACCCATGTGGAAAATGCTAGAGTTATCATGTGGCTATACGCAATGTCTGCGGAGCGACCGCGTGAAAATCCGCGGAATCGGTCGAATCACGATCCTCGACTCGCTCTGTGAGCTAATAAAAGTCGCAACTTGGGCGATACGGTCCTGATATTCTTTCTACGAACTTGCAAACATTCGCCGAGGTGGTAAGTTTCGTAGTTTGAAAGTCGTGGCAAGTTAACCTCGCGACTACCAGCGTTCCTCGGTCTATATAAATCGGGATGTGTGCGGGTGGTAAAAAAAAAAAAAGGAAGAGAGAGAGAGAGAAAGAGAGATTTCGTTAGAAATGCGCGTTTCGCGAAACACCGGTCTCGTAAAATTTTTATGCGTCGCTGAAAAATAATAACGACCATCGCGCGCAAATAATTTTATCGCGAAGTTTTTTCCGCGAACGGAGAGGTTTTCTCTCTCTCTGGCGGAAGCGGAAATATTTGGAGCGCTTCTCACTCTGTTCGCGTAAGTAAAGTTGGCGCACAGAAAATGAGATATATTCGCGCGAAAAACATTTATGGCTTGTCGAGAGACACGAGCATCTCTCCGAGATCATTTGCGATCCTCGTAACAAATTCGTAATGTAATTTTTCGCGCGCTCGCTTTTTTCGCTTTAAGTCACGAAAACAAAAATGTTTCTCTCTCTTCTCTTGGGCTTTTTTTTCACGCAATTTAAACCGGCCGGTTACCTGTCGTTGCTTATCCCGTGCATTATTTGCATCCCCGAATTGGTACCGTCGCAATTACATATTGATGCACTCGTTGCGCTTATCACATTTGCACAGCTGGTCCAGTTCCGTTACAATTCGCTCGAATTAATGATCAGCATGTTACAATAGCTAGCTTACAATTAGACATTTATTTTCGGACGAACCGAATGGGAGAGAACACAATAAGTTACTGTTCAATATTCGTTTCTCGCAGTTATTACATATGTAGGTATATTGCGCCAAAAATAAAAATAAATTATGTAAATAACAAATTATGTAGAAATATTCTTCTTTATTCTATTCTATTTAAAAATGAAGTTGATTTTTAGTCCAAATGACAAATTAAAATACACAGGTCAACTATATTTTTACGTTTTTAAGACAAATGAGATTTGCAATTTAAATTGTGAAGAAGACATTGCGTCTCTCTCGAATCAAAAATTGCAATAATAATAAAGACAGTGTGTTTACTGTTGTTATTTTATACCTGAAAAATAATTAAGGATATAAAGAGAAAAAATCGTTTTAAATTAATGTACAAAAAAATGGCTTTTTTGCAATATTTGAGCTTTTTTTTTGTGAAGAAGGTTAACGTTATCTGGAAATTCTGATCAGATGTCATATATCATGAATGTAATTGTTCATCCCTTAAAAAATGTATTTTTTTTAAATTTTGATCTTACTTTTAGTCATGTTAGGAAAGATTTAAATACAGAGTGTTGCTGAGATAGCAAATATTCCGTCTATGATGATAAAGTCACATAATTATACTCATATTTTGTAGTTTATGACTATCAACATATATGCAGTGTAACTTATCGTGATAGATTCCACTAAATATATATTTATATATAAGGTGTCTCATTTTAATTGCCCATCTTGAATTTTTCGAAACAAATGCATTTTCGAAAAAATGTTCTAGACAAAAGTTGTATGATCTAAAAAGGGATAAATAATGGTAAAATCAATTTTGAAAAAAATAATTTTTTCCAAAAAACCTTTTTTTCTCAGGAGCATCTTCGTAGAGAAGTAGTTCCCAACTTTAATCTTTCATAACATGACTAAAAAATTAAGATGTTGAAATAAAAAAAAATGCATTTAACAGAGGATCCACACATTCATAATATCTGATCAGACTTTTGCAGAAAACGTTAACCTTTGTCACAAAAAAATCTCAAATATCGCCAAAAAAGCCATTTTTTATACATTAAACCTCAATTATTTTGGAAATCTGATGAAATCTGGTGAAATTTGGTTTGCGACATCGTTTTCAGAATCCAAAAATGTGAAAGAAACACTTGTTTGATTTAAAATAATTTTTGACTATAAACTAGTGTTATCAATCGGGGAGAGATAATTTATTTCCCTTTAATTTGTATTATATGTATATAAAAATATCCGGATCCTTGTGGAATTTTTACGGATTATTCGTCTTCTCGGAAGGAATCCGGCTGTGGGATCGACATATTTCACGAGCCGAATCCGTTCACTGCGCTTTCTGCATGGCTGCCCTCGAACAGATGATTGGCCTTGCTAGCTGACGATGACTCCGAACCGGGCGGTATTCTCTCGCTTTACACGTCACTCCCGTGCGTGTGAACGGCCCCACAAGCATATAACGTGTGCATGTTCCAACAGATGATTCCATAGGTAGGTGCTCGAGCATCTACAAAACTTCTTCACTGATACTGCTCTACGCGAAAACGTTAGCTCATCTTTCATGGATTATTGTGTTCCCAATTTTGGCGGATAATAAAACCTACATCTTCTTTCAGCTCTTTCCAGAAATATACATATAATATAATGGAATTGCATTATGCATAAATCTTATTGTATATCTATATTTACAAAAATGTGACAGAAAAGGAAGCTTAAATGTCACATTTTGACACATATATATACTTATATGTCGTTATAAATGTAATAATGCAGTAAATATATGTTGTAATAAAATAAAGACTGCTTAAATAATCATCAAGGAGCTATGCTGTTATATTCAAATTTTAAAGTGAATTTTATCTTATTCGTGCTTAATTATTTATTCTTTTATGCAAACTTTATTCATATTTTAATTTTATTTTGGAATTTATATTATATTGAAAGTGTATATTTAAATTGTTGCAAATTTCTTTTGAAAAAATGATTTTTTCGATTTATACATATATCATCCTTTACTTTTCAGATATAAAATATAATAACAACTGTTTTTATTATTTTTACAAAGATTTATAATATAATATAATATAATATTTATAATAAAATATTATTTATAATAGATAATATAATAACATTAGTTTACAGCCAATAATTATGTTAAATTAGACAAAGTGGTTCTTATAGATTTTTGGGTGCTATAAACGATGACGCAAATCAAATTTCACTAACACGTCAGATTTCCAAAATAATTGATGTTTAATATGTAAAAATTGGCTTTTCTGCGATATTTAAGATTTTTTTGTAAAAAAGGTTAACGTTATCTGAAAAGTCTGATCAAATATCATAAATGTATTATTCATTCCTATAAAATGCATTTTTTTATTTCAATATCTTATTTTTTAACCATGTTATGAAAGATTAAAGCTGGGAATTACTTCTCATATGGAGATGCTCTTGAAGAAAAAAGGTTTTTTGGAAAAAAATTATTTTTTTCAAAATGGATTTTACCATTATTTATTCCCCTTTAGATCATACAACTTTGTCTAGAACATTTTTTCGAAAATGCATTTGTTTCGAGTTTAAGGTGGGCAATTAAAATGAGACACCCTATAAACATTTATATACATATACTATATTGTATATACATTTAGCGGACTTTATCACGATAAGTTACACTTTGTATGCATATCGATAATCCTAAACTACAAATTATAATTATGTGACTTTATGATCATAGACGGAATATTTATTATCTCAGCAAAACTCTGTATATTTAAATTCTTCCTAACATGACTATAAAAAGTAAGATATCGAAATAAAACATGCATTTTATAGAGTATGAACGATATATTCATGACATCTGATCAGGATTTCCAGATAATGTTAACCTTTTTTACAAAAAAATTTCGAATATCGCAAAAAAGTTATTTTTAGCATATTCTCAGATATAAATCTCAATTATTTCAGACACTTGATGTGCTGGTGAAAATTGGCTTGCGGTATCGTTTTCAGCATCCAAAAATGTATAAAAAACACCTTGTATGGTTTAAAATAATAAAAAAAATTTTTTGTAAACTTGTGTGTGTGTGTAACGTAATATAATTATATTTATATATCTTAACATTATTTATAATATTTATAATAATTTTATGTAGAATAAAAAAAAGTATTTGTTCCAAACATTCTTTTCAAGGAGTTTCCATTCTTGAAATCACTTCTTTAAAAATTCCTTAGATCCGTCCCTGTCGATTTCCTTCCTTCATCCCGTGGTTTCCCCGCGCCACCCTTCACCGTCGTCGGCGGCGTTTGAGGAATCTCATTACAAAAGTTGCGCGCACAACCGGTTTCTAACCAGTGCAACCGGCCACGATGCCACAGAGGTGCGCGCGGAGGATGTGAACTTCTCATTCGGCACGTCCTTACCTGCCAGGATGTGCGAACTTCCGGTAATGGCGAATGGATATAGAGAGGAGCGTGCACGTAGACCTTCCACGGGGATTTTCAGGACAACGATGACGATGACACACATATGGCGAACACCGGAACAACGTTCGTCGATTCACGTACCGGATTCTACGATCGAATGACAATATCGGGTGATTTAAGGCTCCTGGGTGCTCACCGCGGCATTTGGATTGTGACGTCAGAGGCGAGAAAGCACACGCTGAAAATTCTTAGATGCCATTTTTTAATGAAAAGATATTTCGATTAAACAGCACTTAAGATGGCTTTAGCACACTCTTAAAAACCCCTGAAAACTATCCTTTTCCCTTTAATCAATCAATATCTGTAAAATGATCGAGATATCAGACTTTGACATGCGGAATGACTGCGCATGTGCAAAGACCAGACGGGCTGGGCTTTATAATATTACATTTTACAGCTGTTGATTAATTATAAAGGGGAAAGGATAGTTTTCGGGGTTTTTTAAGAGTGTGCTAAAGCCATCTGAAGTGCTGTTTCATCGAAATATTTCTTTATTTCGAAATGGCATCTAAGAAATTTTAGCGTGTGTTTTCTCGCCTCTGACGTCACGATTTCGACATGGTCAGAAAGGAGCCAGGAGCCTTAAATCGTTCTGTGGTTTCGCGCGATTGGATTTTTCGGCGTAATTTTGTTCCTGCTTTTATCGATAACTCGAGAGAATATCCAGCGAGGCGCATCGAATCAATGACTACAATTACGTTTACGTTAAATTTTTATATGTCAAATCATCAATTTTTATTTCCACCGAAAAAAATGGTCATATTATAAGAATTTTCCACTTATTTTTAGACCACTTATTTTTAGATTATACCTTGTTCTAAAATAGGCATCAGGGATTTCTAAAAAGGATCCTGCTTTCCTTCTTAAGGGAACCTTTTAAAAATTAAAGTATCAGATATTTTCTAATTTGAACGAAATAAGATTTATTTTTATATTAAGGCTCCTGGGTGCTCACCGCGGCCATATTGGAATCGTGACGTCAGAGGCGAGAAATAACACGTTGAGATTTCTTAGATGCCATTTCTAAATAAAAACATATTTGTATAAAATAACACTTAAGATCTCTTTAATACACTTCTAAAAAACGCCGAAAACTATTCTTTTCCCTTGACAATCAATCAACAACCGTAAAATGATCGAGATATCAGACTTTGACATGCGGAATGACTGCGCATGTGCAAAGACCAGACGGACTGGGCCTCATCATAGACATATTAATATAGACTGCTCATGAGGCAGTGGAATCGGGAGTGGGGGCGTCCTCCTCTGAAGTAAAGGATGGCACGAACAGTCCTGGCTTGCTGTCTTCTTCTAGTGGACGTGGCTTATGACGTAATCTGCGCACCAGTATGCGCAGTATACCATTAGAAGAAGACAGCAAGCCAGGACTGTTCGTGCTGTCTTTTTCCCTCAGGAGGACACCTCCCACCACCTTATGAGCAGTCTATATTAATATGTCTATGGGCCTCATAATATTACATTTTACAGCTATTGATTGATTATAAAAAGAAAAGGATAGTTTTCGGCGTATTTTACGAGTGTGCTAAAGCCATCTGAAGTGCTGTTACATCGAAATATTTTTTTATTTCGAAATGGCAACTAAGAATTTTTAGTGTGTGTTTTCTCGTTTCTGATGTCACGATTTCGACATGGTCGGCAAACTGCCAGGAGCCTTAAGGCTCCAAAAATGTTCTGTAATGGACTTGATTAGGACTGACACTTTACGAGTTTCGAGGTGAAGTGTCCAAGGATACGATACTAGTCACTTTATTGCAAAAGTCAAAGTACTTTAATCAACGCACAATTATACAAATGAATTTACAGTTAACACAATTAGAAACTCCTGAGTTACAAGTCGATATAGCTCAACGCAAACGCACGAGTCGAACACGCTGTAGTCCGTATGTTAATTGACTGTCAAGGAAAAAGAATAGTTTTCGGCGTATTTTAAAAGTGTGCTAAAGTCATCTGAAATAGTGTTTAATCGAAATATCTTTTCATTAAAAAATGGCATCTAAGAATTTTCAGCGTGTGCTTTCTCGCCTCTGACGTCACAATCCAATATAGCCACGGTGAGCACCCAGGAGCCTATTATTTTATAGCACACAGGCAAAGGACTATAAAGAAAGCATAGACATAATACATATACATATAGACTGAACATGGAGGCATGAGACTTGGGTCCAATTAAATTAGGTTATATTACATATTATTTGTGAACACTTATCTTAAGTCGCTCAAGTCTTCTTTTTCAAACTACTTTATCTAACACTACATTCTTCTAAGAAACTAAAATCATTCAATGACAAGCACTGCACTGCATTGTAAATTATTGTAACACTATATAATCATATACACTGCTGCAACAATAAAGCACTGTTTTATCCAAGAACTGATAACGTTCGAATATCTCTGTTTGAGAAAAACAATCTCCAATTTAATAGCCAGAGAATCTGCCATGCGAGAAGCTGACACAGGACGTCCGGTATTTCAACATTGTACGTTAATTTTTCACATAAAAAAATTCGCGCGAGATACGATTTAGTAAAAGAGTATAATTCTTTCGAGATGTCCCACATCTTGGCTCGATGTAATCGCAGCCGAGACTCGTCATGTTAGGAGAACTAGTGCCACAAGTATTGTGTGTGTGTGTGTGTGTGTGTGTGCGTGCGTGCGTGCGCGCGCGCGCGCGAAAGGCAGTCGTTAAAGCAGTTTTGCTCTGTCGTCGACCGGCACTTGAATAGAACCACGGCACACATTCTCGCGACCCACGCGACTTCTTTATAAAAATTCTCTCGAGAAGAACTTTAAGATAACTTCTTTTCTCGATATTTCTCAAGTCATTGCGTCACGGAAATAAAAGTCAACTCGTTATTTGTCGCACAGATTGTATTAATTCTTAAACAGCGCCTTAAACAAGGTCCTCTTTGCGATTAAAATGACGGCCGACACCAATCAATGATCGGTAATAGTAGATGTAAATCTTATGTATACTAATTATGTGGATAATCTGTTTAATAATTATATAGATAATGATTTTTAGATATGTAATCAACAATATGATGAGCATTTGAATTAAATTGAAGTTGTCAATAATTCTGTATTGTATTCTAAAATTAATTAAGTGAAATTGAGTCTCTCTCTGAGTTGAAACAATAAATAAATCAAATTGTTGTTATATACTCTTCATATATAAACAACGAAGTTATCATATATGATAAACAAGAGATATGTAAATGTATCAATATCAACGTTACTAATTACTATATGTATATTATTTGTATCTCTGACAAATTAATTACATGTGTTCAATTTAATTAATTAATCTAAAGCTAAATGTTTCCGCGACATGTCGATTGCAATATGTATTATCCGTGATTATCTTTTCATATGCGATTAGAACAAGAGAGGAAAGCAGAAAATTTAAAAAGGTAATATTTTATGTACGGCTAATATCACAGCAAATAAATTTTTCATCATTTTTAATACTTGAAATATATGTGTAATAGAAATAATTTTTCCATTTAATAGAAATAACGTAAAAGTTATATCCATTTAATAGAAATAACATAAAAGTTATAAGTAAAATATTTATGCTACAATCTAATTATATCTTTAAATCTTCAAATTTAACCTATAGATACAGTGAAATCAAATTAATTTATAAAAGTAAAAAAAGCAAAAAATTTTAAAAAAATTTTTGTATTATACGATTAATATTAATAATTATAACAAATAAATTTTCCATCAATTTTTATACTTGTAATAATAGAATTTCTTCATTTAATAGAAATGACGTAAAAGTAAACACGTAAAATATTTTTGCGCTGCAGTATAATTACATCTTTAAATCTTTAAACCTAACCTAAATACAGTGAAATCACACATTGATATATAGATATTAAACGCTTATAACGGCAATAATGTTATTTCCGGGACCTTCAATTTGATAGCTGCGTGAAGTTGCCCCCCCCCCACTATTAAAATTCGAAAAATAAACACTATCATTCGTTTGGTGGTCGTTTGGTAGTGTTTGGTAGTACGTTCCGGATGATTGGTAGTCAAAGCTGTAATTAATAATACGAAAAAAGGCATACGCGCGTGAAGATAGGCCCCCCTTTTATAAAATTCGGCTTTCCAGACTGCGTATAGCATTATAATTGTAAACATTCGTTTGGTGGTCGCGTACTAACGTTTGGTAATCCATTTTCAATGATTGGTAGTCAAAACTATAATTAATAATACGAAAAAATGACATGTACGTGTGAAATTAGCTCGATCTTTTTTGAGCTTTCAAAGACTTTCCATGTATAATCATAATTGTAATCATACATTTGATGGTTATTTGCTGGCGTTTCTTAACGCATTTCAAACATTTTTAGTAATTAAAAATGTAATTGTCAAAAAAGAAAGTAGAATATATGATATGTGTAACTATATGCGTCTTGTAGAAATATCCTCACACATTTCATATTTAAATATAATCATTAATATTCATTTAATGCTCAATTTATAATGTTTAGTAGTTAATTCTTAATAAAAAATTAAAAAATAATAAATATAAAAATTAATAAGATAAACAATAAGAATTACTATTAAGGCTCTTCCGTATAAGATACAAATATATAAGTGATAGGCCTTTTTAAGAGCCGAACGCGGATGTTGATGCGTATTCCAACTAAATTTTTTTAATTTTTCGCTGGTATTAAATTAATTGTGCACAGGGCACGAATTTTACTACTTGGTAACTGCCAAGTCTTGTATGGAATAATCTCATACTTGAGATTTTTATTCCATACATCCCCTCTAACCCCCCTCAAGAATTAGAAGCGAGAGAAAAATATAGATCCGAAAGTCGCTGAATCGGGAATCGAACCCGAGACCTTTCGCTTGCCGGACGACTGCTCTTCCTAATAAGATAAGATAAGATTTAATTATTAATTTTTATATTTATTATTTTTTAATTTTTTATTAAGAGTTAACTACTAAACATTATAAATTGATCATTAAATGAATATTAATGATTATATTTAAATAGGAAATGTGTGAGGATATTTCTACAAGACGCATATGGTTACACATATCATATATTCTACTTTCTTTTTTGACAATTACGTTTTTAATTAATAAAAATGTTTGAAATGCGTTAAGAAACGCCAGCAAATAACCACCAAATGTATGATTACAATTATGATTATACATGGAAAGTCTTTGAGAGCTCAAAAAAGATCGAGCTAATTTCACACGTACATGTCATTTTTTCGTATTATTAATTATAGTTTTGACTACCAATCATTGGAAATGGACTACCAAACGTTAGTACACGACCACCAAACGAATGCCTACAGTCATGATGCTATACGCAGTCTGGAAACCCGAATTTTATAAAAGAAGGGGCTATCTTCACGCGCGTATGCCTTTTTTTTATATTATTAATTATAGTTTTGAATACCAATCATTGGAAATGGACTACCAAACGTTAGTACGCGACCACCAAACGAATGTTTACAATTATAATGCTATACGCAGTCTGGAAAGCCGAATTTTATAAAAGGGGGGCCTATCTTCACGCGCGTATGCCTTTTTTTATATTATTAATTATAATTTTGACTACCAATCATTGGAAATGGACTACCAAACGTTAGTACGCGACCACCAAACGAATGTTTACAATTATAATGCTATACGCAGTTTGGAAAGCCGAATTTTATAAAAGGGGGGCCTATCTTCACGCGCGTATGCCTTTTTTTAATATTATTAATTATAGTTTTGACTACCAATCATTGGAAATGGACTACCAAACGTTAGTACGCGACCACCAAACGAATGTTTACAATTATAATGCTATACGCAGTCTGGAAAGCCGAATTTTATAAAAGGGGGGGGCTATCTTCACGCGCGTATGCAGTACTCTGCGTTGATACCACTGCT
>NW_028141170.1:11339516-11419364 GCF_030444845.1 Prenolepis imparis
ATCCTAGTCGGATCCTAAAGTTAGTTCTGTCGGTACGGCAGAACCAACTTTATTATTTTGGGATATCTTTTTATTGACTATACAGATCAATAAATCCTTTTCCACGATTAAAGTACTTATAAAAACGGACCGCGTTAGCTATAATTCCATATATAAATCGTATAAAAATCAAAAATTACAGTTTTGTTATCGGCTTCTTTCATGTCAGCTCGTAACAATACTTATTTAATAAAAATAGTTCTGCAGTTTATCTGTGCATAAAATATAGTATACGCGATAGGGTTAACATGAAGAAATATTAGTAAACAATAAAAAGTGAGATTGCAAGTCTAATAAAAAAGTTAAATATTAAAAACATTTTCACGCATATGTGTGCATACGTGCATATGTTGGATATGTGTGGTGCTAACCTATCGTGTGTATATGTGTATACGTGTATATGTTTGGATATGTGTGGTGCTAACCTATCGGAGTTCGACCATCCGACTAGGATCCCCTTAACACCTTAAAATATTTTAACTCTGTTTAGGAAATACAGTAGAGGCACAATTTAGCATATTTTCCCCTATATATATATATATATATATATATATATATATATAAAATTGTGATAATTAATTGAAACATTCACAAGGCTATTACAGGCGAAAATGATTTTCCATGATCCACAATATTCAACCGCGCGCGATGCTATACAGCGAATTTCTATAATCTACGTTGCATAACTGCGATATTCTATCGAATCGCACGAACAGCCCCGAGCGCTTCCGTATACGCGCTTCCGTATTAACTCACCCTCATTAATATTCCTTGTAATTATTGCAGCAAATTACTGCCGCATGATATTGTCGCGAAGCGCGACCCGAAATTTCAATATTATCGAAATTCCGCGCGGCGATCCTCCCCCCCCCCCCCCGTTAAATGTATCGCCGTCGGGGGTGAAAATACGCGCGCGCGGCTGAAATATCAGGTGAATTTTACCATCGACGAATGGGAGGGAAAAGAGAAAGGGGGGTAGGTGTAGGGGGTCGCGCGAAATATAATTCATATATACATATTCGGGAAGAGAGCATGTATTCTGTTACGTTGTTACAGGGTGCATCGAATATAAACTCCTTTCCCCTCCCCTCCTCTTGTTGAAAAACTGACTCACCGTCTCTTACAATTAGCTAAATTGCCGCGAATACAGAGAGACGAAGAGGGTGGTTTCCCCGCGTCGCCCTCATTTGTCTCGCGGCTGCGGATTAAGAGATTTTCGCGCAAAATGCATCTTGTTGCGCGCGAGGGCAGCAATGCAATTTATTCCCGCACAAATAATTTCCTCTGTTGTGTGTGTTTAATTGTCATCGCACGGTATATACAGCGGTACGACATTTTATAACAGATTATTCGTGCGTGTGTAATATGTGTGATAAAATAAAATAAATTTTAGAAATATATATTTTACACTTTTTCTGCTGTTAAATATCCCGAAATGACGAGATTTTAGATTTTAGGAAAAAATATATCAGACAAAGTTGTAAAGTTTCAAAAGGGACATAATATCGATCAGGAATTGCCTTTGGCGATTTTCAAGGTTATTTAGAGATTAATTTAGTTTTTTTAAATGAAATTATTCTATTTTTTATATTCGGCATAAGAAGTTATAAGCAGAATGGCCAAAAAATGAATAGTTTATGAGATATTTTATACTTTATTATTTTATATTTTATATACTAATTTAATATAATTTTACATAAATTATGAATTATCTCATAAAATATTCATTTTTCAATGATCTCATCTCATACTTTTTATAGCACAAAATAATGAAAAGAACCAATTGGTGTAAAAAAAATACATAATTATTAAAAAAAAAATATGTAGCTGTTAGTTTCTCAAATTACATACTCTTATTGTCAGCTAGTTACGCTAATCCGATTTCTTGACGTATAGATTTTCGTAATGAACAAGCTTTTATTTACTCTCCGATCATACTTTATCTTTATGGCGACTAGACAAACGTCGAACGTGGACGATGGAAAATCATTCTCGTTTTTCTATCGAATGGCTTTATTTGTTTTAAAGCCGGCCTGTTGTGTTGCCACAACAATTGTGAACGAGTTCACAAGAGAGCTACAGAAAGAGAAAGAAAGAGAGAGAGAGAGTGAGGGTTCGACGACCCTCCACGCTTTATTATGAGTCAAACGAACGAATATGAGCGCAATGACGTGAGTGCGTGCGTGTGTGAAACGCACCCGTCTTCCGGTCACCGGAAAATGTCATGAGGAATATTATTACACACCGCGACGGTCTATATTATCCGCCCTTTCTCATAAATGCCAGCTCCTAAATGCATTTAGATAATCCTTTACTCCTCTTACTCAAGATAATCCCTTTGTCCTGATTACTTCGGCGGAAGCCTTTGATTTGCGAGATGAACCACGTGACGCAACAAAATGCGCGACGATAATGACGACGACGGAGGATCTGGATGATAATGCCGCGATTATCACGCGCGAATAAAGCCACAGCGGATTTGGCTGGAGAAACGTCACGCATAATTGACGTCATAAGAACCGCATCATGTTCATCGTAATGACTAATGACACTCCGATTTTTTCCTCGATGTTCAAGAATTTTTTTTTCCCAAGAAAAAATGCATATTCAAAGGTTCTACATCACGTCTTATTTCAGCGTATCTGTCTTTTCTTTTTTTAGAAAATTTATTTTTAAGCATATAACTTTAATTTAATTTTTTTAAATTTAATATTTAAAAACTCTAAATATATGTATAATATATAATATATATCGCTTCTTATATATTTCAAGCTATAGGTACAACTCTTCGAAGATGTTTTTCGATCGAAAAAACCTAATTTTATCCGAAAAAATATATATGTTATATATCAAGTAAATACAGCATATTAAATTATGTAATCCTCAACAATAAATTAAAGAAAAAATATCCTCCATAATAATGGTTTCAATCGATTTTCAATCTTTATATGTTTTTAGATATATCCAGTATTTTTATTTTCCCACGAAACTTTTGAGGCAAATTTGTAGACTGGCTCTAGAGAAGGGACTTGTTTTTTTAGGTGAAGCTCTCCTAATCCAGAGATGACCAAGCTTTACGAGATCAAGGGTTTATTTTTATCTCGCAAACCAATCGATTTGTATTCTCCCTCGAAAGCAGACATTTCGTCATTGCCAAAGAGATAGAGAAGTACGTACCTTGGTCATAAAAATAAGAAAAAAACACATACAGTACTTGAGGGATTTATTCCATTTCCAAATAAAATAAAAAAAAGAAGACAATAAAGTACACGAAATAAGATTGTGCTGGAGTTTACCGCTGAAATGTTTTTCGGAAGAGACAGCTTGCATTGGAAGCGTTTCTTCCCAACGTAAACTTGGTCGAGATGTAATGGAATCTCATCGTTCTACTCGTGACATAAAAGCGTGCAGGCACTTTGGTAATCCACTCTAGAGAAAGAGAGAGAATCAGGAGGGCGAGGAAACCAGGAGGTAGGGACGCAAAAAGAATGAATCGATGCACGGAATTACCATACTCTTAAGACATTTACGTCTTGCCGTTCTTGTTCGCCGGTATTCACTACACACTCAGTAATCCAATATTCATGAAAGTCGAAGGTACAATTTAGCTTTCGTAATAAAACAACGGTAAGATATTGTCATCATCGCCGGTCAATCTTTGTCCACTAAGGCAGAACATCATAATCTCGATGTCATCGATTGGTAGACATTTTTATTAACATCCAATATGTCATTAGGTCCGTAATTAGGTATTCGAGCTTCTGTGACGTCACACATATCGCATACCTCGGTGACACTGGACATATACATATATATAATATATATATTGTTGCGTTTCTGGGTTTCATCCCTTAGGGCTCCTGCATACTCACTGCAGCCATCTTGAATTGATCAGAAGCGAGAAAATATACCATGAAAATTCTTGCGACTTACGCTAAAATAAAAATGTTTTTCAATAAAATAAGGTTTGTAACCGATAGAACCGACTTGTAAAATATACCGAAAACTCTCCTTTTGTTTGGATAAGCAATAAATAACATTGTATATGTCGAATTGAATTGAGCCTAAGGACGAAAACTCGCTGTTTGACAGGTATCGAAATGAAATAAATATTTGTTTTTACATATTAAATTATAACAAAATGAGAGTCTTCGATATATTTTAACACTATAACAATTATTTTAAAAATAGAAACACTGCACTAAAATGATACATGACGCTGTAAATCGCAAGAATAATTTATGTCATTTTCACGCTTTATAGTTTATAGTTTTGCCAAATGTGGCGCTGTCGTACAAATTTTACGGACTTGACAATCGAGTATGCAGGAGCCTTAAGCGTTTCTGGGTGATCGTCGTCAGGGGGGTTGTTTAATAACAACCGGCGCGAGATTGTTTATCGGCGCCATGTCAGATTCGCTTCCGGGCTGTCGTGCCGTGAGAACGCATTCTTCGACAACTATTATTATTCACGACTTATGCATATTCTATTACTGTATTATATTGTGTTGTGTTATATTATTTTTCTATTAAAGTTTTTTCGTTTTTTACGAGAGCGTGTTCATTTCGGGTGCGAGTGAGAGTGAGTGTGTGAGACGCGGCGTGCTAGCGAGATATAGCAAAGTTAGCCCGCGAACGTAACAATATATATATATATATATATATATATATATATATATATATATATATGCACTTCAGTAATTTACGCTAATTACGTAGGGAGGTAGGTAAGGATGATCAAATTCAATATGTATTTAACAATTCAAATTGAATCTAACAATCAAGTTTTATTTTCTAAAATTCGAATAATACTCATAAGAAATAATATATATTTTATATATATTATACTTGCGAAGTAATAAAATCTAGAACAGTTATATTTAAATATTAGAGATAGAGTACCTGCAAGGTTCGAAATAGTATCTTCTATCGTAAAGAATCGAGAGAGAATGTTATTTCTGAGAGCTCTTTGATAGATATTTCATAATTTTGATAAATGTGTTTCATAGAATCCTTTACCAAGAAAAAAAATGTCGCAAACTACAATGTGTTACGATTCATAGTTTTTTACATCGATTTTTTAAAAACACAATAACAGCAATACTTTCGTCATAACAATTGATAGTACTATATGTACACTTAAGAAAAAATTAACCTAACCTGACCTAACTTAAATTTCTTTTTGATTAGATTAAAATTAGATTTATTATATTAAAAAATTTGATGAAAAATCTTTATGAAAATTTTTTTCTTGCTAAAAATTTAAAATCTTACATTAGTATTGTGGTTTGTTACATTCTTCTTCTGACAAAAAATTCTATGAAAATGACCTATATAAATTGCGGGGGCCTGGAAATAATTTTTTCTCTTACCCCTACTGCTCATTTCGAGGTACTTATAGAGAGTTTGAACCTATTTTGTCCAGGTCTATTTCCCACCACCAAGTCTACCATCTACTTGAAAGTATTGTTTTTTTAAAAATAATTATAGAGAGTTCGAAACCATGGAAACAAATTCGAACCTACTTGTAAAATATTTAATTCCATCGCTAGAGATAGGACAATGTCTCTCATCTTAATTAATATTGTGTTTGCGTTACTTATACAGGATATAGTTAACGTCACGCGTACTTTATATTGTTATGAGATTTTAATGAGCAGCGACAGATGATGGTGACAGCGATGGTGACGACACTGGACGCGTATTACGACAATAACTGTATAATTATAGCTCGCGCTCTCTCCTCTCCTTCAGATCCACGGTTCGCGAGATCCGACCGACCTTTTATTACGCAAGTACGCGCCTCTCCGTTCATAAATAGGTCAGCTCGGGATATGATAGAGCTTGGGATGCGCGACGCGCTCGGACGCGCAAGCAGAGTAAGTGCACTCACGCTGTTCTTGCATCCGCGTCCTCAATTGTTGATGCTCAGGACCGGCTGCCGACAGAATTCACAAAGGAATTCCCTTCCTCCCCTTCTCCCTCCTACCGTCCTTCCACATCAGCAGGTGAGGTAAGACGGAAGAGAGGAGAGAAATCTCGTCGTGCAATTCTTTCCCGAAAGAATGGCGTTTGATGCACGATGATGCACTTCAGCGATACCAGCTGTCTCTGATAATGGCCCGAAACGATCGAAACGTTTCCGCGCTCTTTAAGCTCGTTTATGAATCCTTTTTATGGCAATCACGCGACGAAATAATATATTCAGAAGATGCGAAGCTGTCAATATATGTACAATGTGCTTTATAACTCGAGTATACCTTATTTTAAAAAAAAATCTCTATTAAAAGTAATCCTTCAATTTAAATCGTTCTTACATAATTTAAAAGTCTACCGCCTTTCTATATTTTATAATATGATTTTTATTTATAATATGATTTTAAAATATTTATTTTAATTTTTTAATTTTTTATATTAATCTTATATTATTGTACTTATAGAGTGAAAGAGCGCCAATATTATTGTTCTATATATGATAATTACTTCGTCGTACCACGAAAAGATTGCTTGCTTTAGCTCCAAATTCTCTTGTCCGTGATTGATGCCTATATGATTGCATTGCGTTACGCACAATGCCGTTTGATTGATCCTATTGTTTCACGGGACATCACGTTAGAACCTTTTAACGCAAATTCCTCTTCCTTCCTTTTCGTTTTCCATACTCTACAATATATCTCTCGGCGCAATCCCTCTGCGAATGCTCTATCCACAACGCGCAGATGGGCGCGGAATTATTTTCAAACGACGCGTAAACAATAATCGATTAATATCTTCGGCCCAGTTGGCATTCGAACTGGGAGAAAAACTCGAAACGAGAAATGGAAATGGCAATTATTATGACAAATACAATCGCAATAAAAAAAGAAAAAACAAGCTTAAACAAAAAAAAAAACAAAGGGAGTACAAGCCAAAAAAAACTTCTTTTTTTTTTTAATTTCACAGATTTTCGAATATTTCGAAAAAATAACATTCCAACACGTCGTTTCGCGATGATACGCGTTTTTCGAGCAGTTATCTCATTTTTTATTTAATTTCGAGATTTTGCAATAGTTGTGTTTCGCTGTAGTTATGTTTCCGTATTTCTCGTATTTTTCAATATCGCCGATCAGTGGGTCGTGTTATTTCCTATGAATCAATTTGCAGAAGATTAGCGATGGAATTAAGTATCCTACAAGTAGGTTAGAATTTGTTTGCATAGTTTCGAACTCTCTATGATTACAGAATCGAAAAAAATAGTACTTTCGAGATTTGAATACGTACATTTGAACCCGAACGAGAGAAAATTTAAACCCTCCAAAAGTATCTTAAAAAACAAGAAACTTTCAAATAAATTCGAACCTTGATCTTAATCAAGTATGTTTGAAGTTCTTGTGAGTAAATGGGAATAGATAAATGTATATGCGCATATGTAAATGTGTAGCAAGTATCATAAATGGATTTTTTTTATCTTATCCTAACTAACCTAACCTAACCCTAATCCAACTTAACCTTTTTTTTGGTGAGATGGAAATACATTTACGCACACCCAGGTTCGGATAGTGTGGGACTCACTCTATCTAATGACAATATCCACTAAAACCACCTTTGAGTCTAACGGGAACCCAAAAATACTCATGGTTTGACTTCTAAGCTCTTCGTGTATGTCTAACGCCGTCAAGGTTGTCTCTCGAATCTAACTTAACCCTAACCAAACCTAACTTAACCTACTTGTAAAAGATTCGATTCTTTACGATAGAAAGTACTTATAAGTACTATTTCGAACCTTGCAGAAACTCAATTTAAAATTCAAATGTAAGTATAATGAATCTGTTCTAGATTCGCTGACTTCGCAAGTACAATATATGAAATATTATTTCTTATGAGTATTATTCGAATCCTAAAAAATGAAACTTAATTATTGCATTTGATTCGAATTTTTACGTATGTATTCAACTTGATCCCATCTCTACAGAAGGTGCGCGCCACATTGTCATCCGAGTTATCGAGAGAACTGCTTGTTTCAGAGTAGGTCTCCCGCTGGCATCAGTCGCGCGTTGCTCGACCTCGGCCAATTTGCATTGGTAAATTCGTGCCGCAGGCTAACAAAGCGCTTTTCGCTTAAGCGGACAATACGCGTATACGTACATCTATATGTATACTGTATCTATCATGCGGGATCACTCTCTACGGTAGAGGCGGTGGATCGACGATGTCGTAAAATTTATGCCTCGCAGTCGAGCGAGTAGCTGCTCGAGTGATTCGAAACGTCTTCCCCACTCATCCTCATTACGAGCTATTAACCTAAACCTAAGTGATAACGAGAAAACAGCTCGGTTGCCCTGTCAACTCTGATAAAAGAACTCATAGGTGTTAAAACGAGATGTATAAATTGATCACAATTAATTGTTAGATTGTCGCGACGACGAGAAGTGACACTCTCTTTTTTTTAGTTGATATATTATAGAGTGAGAGTGTAAAAAATGAGGAACCGTATAAAAAATTTAATTAAGAAAGATTACACTAATCAACACTGATTTTATTGCCAATTATATTAGATCGATTTTAGAGTAAAGTTTGTGTCGCTGATTCCGAATATGGCATTGATTTTCCTAAATTGGCTCTACTTTTTAAGATAATTGGTACCCCATAAAAAATATGAAAAATGCAATAAATATAATGGTCAGGCGTAGCCTATCCCCAAATCATATGGAAATTCTCTCAAATCATACAAAAGTATATACATATGAAATACTTAATGATGTTGTATTCAATAAAATAACATAAAAACAAAGTAAACTGACTCAGATAATTATAATTAATACATAGAAAAATGCTGTTTGTACAATTTTCTTTTATGTGGATTATCAGAATCACGCACGTTGGAGATAAAAACAATGTTAAAGAATAAAAAGACAGATCAAATCCTGCTGCATACGTCAGCAGCTACAGGTCATATTGAGGTAAAATCGTAATTTGAGTATCCATTGTCTCTAAAACTAGAGCTAATTCGACAAAACTGTTGTCATTTTTGGATTCAGTATCCCCAAAATATCCTAAATTTGTTCAAATATCCTTGGCAACTAAACAAAAGTTTATTTTTGTTGACCAGTGTTATAGAGATTATTGATATTACAAATAGTGATATGTTAAAAAAATCTTTAAACTTGTGTAATATTTTTTAAGAATTTTTTTTAATAAACAATGAGTGCATATATGCGTAGAAATATTTATATGCTTTTATTTAAATATTACATCAAACTGTTTTATAAAATACGCACACACACAACATTGTGAATATTTAATAAAATATTTTATAAATTATTCTCGCTCCATTAGATTCTGCGAATCTCTTTGAACTTTTATATCTTCGATGTTTTTTTTCCTCCGTAAATAAAGCTGCGCTTTTAATTTCCTCGCAAAATGAATATTTGAAAAAATATTAAAACATCGACATTATATATTAGAAAATATTCATACAATTTTAGCAGTAGGAATATAGCAGGCTATTTACGCACAACTTTCTGTTCCCGAATACATAATACTTATACAAAGTAATATATACAGTCTGGCTAATCGAACGCGTAAAGCTAATGGATGTTCCGATAATCGAACCCTCGGCTAATGGCTGTTCGAATAATCGAGATTCTGCCGTAGACCCATGTTAAAGTACTCCATATCCTGTTCTGCGCTGATTTACTTAAGCCATTGACTTTGCCCACTATTACGACCTACATACTGAAACGCAGTAACTTCGACTACAAGCTCTTCTACGTTACACACGCATATACATGTTGCCATAACACGCCGGTATTAACAATAAAATAACCATTACTCGAGTGAGATGTTTATCTCAAGTCGTGCGTGACATTTTCTCGATACTTTGCATGTTAGATGACATCATTAAAATAATATGAATAAAATATTCAAGGTTTTGCAAGAAACGCAAACAAGTAATATTTATAGTGACAATTTACAGTCAATTAATAAAGATTAAATTGTAAATTTAATTAATCTACCATCAGTCGCAAGGTGATCAACGAACGTGAAATTTCAAAAATGATAGTTTTTTTATTTTGTCTTATTTAAATCTGAAAAACAACTCCTTTATTAAGAGAAGCAAAAGACCAAGATTTAAATTAATTTAAAGAATTAATTTAAAGATCATAGTTCACACAAAACTTGCGCTTGTGACATATCTTTAAAAAAATAAATTTAGATATTTAAAAATCAATATTTGGATTATATTTATAGTATATTTTTATAGGATTAAGCATCTTACAAGTTTGAATTTATTTGCATGGTTTTAACTCTCTACAATAACTTAAAAAAAAATAGTATTCTCGAGTAATCGAAACTGTGTGTGTGGACACGAGATAAGATCGAACTTTTTATAAGTATCTCGAAAAACAAGACCGATACTTCTAAGTACATTCGAATCTTGATTAAGTATGTTCAAATCTTTTATGAGTACTTATAAAATGAGAATATATATGTATGTGTATGTAAGAATGTGAGAGAAGGGAGAGTAGATAAATAGGTGTTTGGATAGAATGAGGAGAGTGTGGATATGTAGCAAGTATCATAAATAGATTTTTTTTAATCTTAGAATTCGAATAACTAACCTAACCTAACCTAATTTACTTGATTAAACTTAACCTAATCAAACCTAACTTACTTGATCTAAAAGATTCGATATAAAATACTTATAAGTACTATTTCGAACCTTGTAGGTACACAATCTAAAAAATTTGAATACAACTGTTCTAGACTCGATTACTTTGCACAAGTACAAGATATAAAATAGTATTTCTTATGAAATATTATCCTCTAGATAAAACTTGATTATTAGATTTGATTCCGGATTTTTAAATACATATTAAACTTGCGATCCCATCTGTAATTATAGCTCTCTTGAACAACAGCAATTTGTTAAAGATCCGTTCTGTTGTCTGATATTTCACGAGAGTCGATTTTATCACTACGTGATGATCACCCAGGGCTTTCATAAAATCACCGTTTCGCGAAGATCTCGCGGCGGTGATTAAATTTCATTCGGGTGCTAACTTTTACGCGTCGCAAAACTGCAAATGCGTTCTGGGAGTCTCATAGACCGTCACGACGCAACGCGCGGTTAAAGTCGGCTTAATTGCGTCCCAGGAGATTTATCGCGAAAGTAGCGTCTTCCATTCGTTCGGGTTTCGAGTTTCCTCTCTCGATTCTCCCTTTGCGCCGAGACGCGATTCGACTGCGAATTTCGTGTCTAGAAACGAGGGGCGGTCGGAAGGTTAACCCTGACATTGTCAAGGGGATGAGAGACACATTTGATCTTCTTACCTATTATCCCGATATAACAAACTTCCTCGTCCTTGGAAGTACACTGAGTGTTCAATAATACGCACACATTTGTCGAATAAATTTTTTAAAAATAAATAATATGCGATTTTATTTTCATTTATACACTTATACGAAACTGAGCTGTATAAATAATTCAGAAATCTGGTTGTTTATTATTTTATATTTTAAATATATATTTTTCGCACAAGAGAGAGTGTATTGGTAGAGTTAAATGTAATAATATTCGACCGTAATACTCACGAATGTTTCGTCAACGGGAGAAAAGCAAGAGTAGTGTATTTTATTGGGAAGGAGGGCATGTGGGCGAGTTTCATTGGGACAAGGGTAAATTTTACGGACGTAGCAGTAACAGGATAGGCGTTTTCTTTCAACTCGCGATTAGATTGATTGACCTGCTTTGTGAGACTTAGTGGGTGTATCTTGTCTCGACATCTACGAGTACATCGTTGAAAATTTCGTCGTTATCATTCCGACGATGGATCATGAGCGCGCGCGTTGGGAGAGAAGTGGCAATTATTACCACTGAGACTGTGCTATGTCAGAGACTGAATTGTTTGCGACGATGCCTCTTAATTTTTGTGAGTAAAGACCTGTATAAAAAATTACGACACTCTCGGAATCCGTATTTATATGTGAGATTCTCCTGAAATTGTTCCTATCCTATCCATTATACAGAATGATTTTAAATAAATTCAAAAATTTTAAGAGATGATTCTTTGTCAAAAATAAAGAGGGGAGATCTTTCACATAAACATATATCCTCCTATCCCTCTTTGAGGAATTACACTCCTTCGAAGGGGAAGGTAAAAATTAGGTTATTTTTTTTCTAAAATTTTGAACAAATTAAAAAAATTAAATTTAGTGGACATTTTGTTTTGCTTGCTTTTTTATTCTAAAATTTAACTTCTCGCAATTCAAAACCTATGCCATTTAACATCATGCTGTGCATGATAATGTATTTTTTTTTAAACTATTGATTTTACGAAAAAATAAGAGAAATAAAAAAGTTTTTAAAGAAATCAAGCTTTCTAACGCATATTTTTAGATGATCACATTTTGATCCGTTAAAAAGTTCTAATAAAAATTAAATAGAGGTTGCATTAAATAGTTTCATCCTTTTATACGAGAGGATTAAACAAAATTGAATAAATATCTTTTTTACTAGTAAAAAATGTTCACTAAATTTAATTTTTTTAACTTGTCTACAGTTTGAGAAAAAAAAATAACCTAATTTCTATTTCCTCCTTTGGAGGAGTGTAACTCTTCAGGGAAGGTATACATATATATATATAAGAGTATACGTTCATATAAAAGACCCTTCTTAATTTTCGACAGAAGAACCATTTCCTAAAATTTTTCGCATTTATTTAGAATCACTTTGTATATAGTTTACCTACATGTTATCTCAAACCGTTCCACGATGATTCGGTGAGAGAAGCGGGGCTCATTAAAATCGCGGAGAAAAGAAGCTGCGAGCTCTCCGAGATGAATAAAAATCGCCGGAATTCTCGGTTGCGAACGCGAACCGAACTACACGTCGTTGAATACGTCGGATAATTCGCGCGTCGCGCATAATTCATCGACGGTGAAATACACGTTGGAGAGGCATCTCTTTCCTTCTTCCTCCCCCTTTTCCCCTTTACCCCTCTCTCTTTCGATAAAAAAAGAAAGAAGAGGAAGAAGTAGCGGACAACTTCTCAGGGGTGGTTGACACTTGAGGTGCTCCATTTCTTGGCTCGGTTTTCTACGTCGACGAGCCTCGTTAAACTACCATTGGGCCCGTTCTGGCTTCCGGAACGGCGCAAAAGTGACGTAGTTCGCATGTAGTACGATATCTCTCTCTTTCTTCCTTTCTATTACTTTATTTTTTCGCTCTTATAGTCTGCGACACATATTACATGTAAGCATGTTTTTCAGTCGTTACGATCCACCTCGGACGTGGCGAAGTTGCAGCCGCGGTTCGTAAGGATATCTCTTTCTCTCGCGTACGAGCTACCCCTCATTTTGCATTTCGCTGTTTTACTGCGTGAAAGTTGACACATTAGTCAGAGGCATTTGGACACCGGCAATTATTTATGAAATGATACATTAGTCAGAGAGTCAGACCGGGGCTCCGGGAATTATTCGTCGTACGACATAATTTTGTGCAATTAGAGTTGCTACTTTTCCGGCTATTAATCTGTCTAGTGAGATCCGTACTTTTTATATATATGCGTCTTTACTAACAAAATTTTGATGATACTTTAGTACAAAAATAAAATACCTCCCGAATATTTGATACACATTTGTTAAAAAAAAAGAAAAAAATTTAAGAATATATAAAGTTATATAATTATACAAGAACAAATATTAAAATCATTTTCGAAAATCATGTTCTCTGATTGCTTGATTAATCAATTACTAAACTACAGCGACGAGAATAATCGGTTGCTAAGCAACATTAGATGGCCAATACTCCACCATGTTACAACATGCACGTTACCCTATCGTAATTTAATATCGCCTAGTTTTCTTGTTGATTAAAACTTCGATAATGGCCACGGTGTCAACGATACTCACTCTCATCGCGGCAGCAACTCCGATATTCGCCAAAGTTTCGATACTGATGTAATATCGCGACGTTAAACTACATTTCTCCCCCCCCCCCCACTCTTTAGTTAACTGCGCTCCGATTGAATTTACGTTCGTACGAAATCACTTGCGCGCACGCTTATAATTCGCGTATATCGACTCATCTAGTAAATACCTTTGAAATTATTTCACATGCAAGTAGCTACTATATCAAAGTGTTAGAATGTTATTTTCGGGACCTTTCAATTTAATAGGTGTTGTTTGAGATAGATTGATTATAGATGTTTTACCGAGAACAAGAATGTTGCAAACTACGATGTGTTGTGATCAATAGTTTTCGCGAGATATCGATGTTTCAAAATTTTAACTTTTTTTATAAATATAATATATTAAGATTTCAAAAATTTTGGCAAGAGATTATTTTTATAGAGATTCTTCACCAAATTTTTTAATATAACAAATTTAATTTTAATTTAATCAGAAATGGGTTTGAGTTAGGTTAGAATTTTTCGGAGTGCGGGTGCAGCAGGAGGGAATCCCCTCCCCCACTCATGGTTTATTTTATATTACATACACATATAACACTAAATTATTCCATCAAATATATTCTTTCTTAAGGGGTGACATGTGGAAGTTGCGAACTGACAGTCGAAAGGTTCCAAATTCGAACTTGGTTTGATCCTAAACATCTCATATGCTTCTTGGCAACAGGAAGTTTTTGGAAAAGGATTGTGGAAAGAAGAAAGGCGATTAAGAAGAAGAAAAGAAGATTAAAAAGGGCAGGAAGATATTTAAGGAGGAAAGAGGAAGAAGAAAAGGCGAGAAGGAAAAAAGTAGAGAGGAGAAGAGAAGAGAGAAAAAAGAAGAGCCGATTAGGGAAAAATGTAAAAGAAGAAGAGGAGAAAGAAGGAAGGAAAAGAGAAAGGTTATAATTGTAAGGTCTTTTAGGCTAGGTTGAAAGAAATGAAGTAAGAAAATTTTCAGATATTGTAAAAGTTTGAGGACGCTCCTATCAAAAAGCGCCTTGTAAACCTCTAGGGGACACAATAAACAGTTATTATATATTCTTTCTTAAATGTACATATAGTATCATCAATTGCTACATTGCTATGGTGAAAGTATTGCTGTTATTGTGACTTTTAAAAATCGATATCTCGAAAACTATGGATAGTAGCACATTATACACTCGTCAACAAAATTAACGCATATGTATTTTAAGTCAAAATTTCGCATTATTTCAAATAAGCATAACTTCGCTAAAAATGATCGGATTTGAAAAATTTTTTTTTCACTGTCAAGCTTGAAGTCTCTACTTTAAAAACCATTCGTCAGATTTTTAATTTATCCTCCTCCCCCGTACGCTACTGCTTCAAAAGTATGGACGTGTTTTGTCTCTAAAAAATTGCGTACTTTGACGCACTCCACGGGGTAAAATAAATTTTTTTCGCAAATCTTATCATAACTATGGTAAAATGTGGACTTTTTACTACAAATTTTTAAAAAAAGCAAAGTTCGTACGATTTTTTTTCGCGGAGTTATTACATATGAAAGTTACCCATACATTTTTTCCATTTACCGCCAGCATTAGTATTACCTGACACGCACCACAAGGTTGCTGGTTGGATTTGGCGCATAGTGTGTGTGTGTATGCGCCCACGCGTGCGTGCTTGCGTGTAAATTTGGGCTCAAATTCCTTAAACAACAATTAGAGCATGCATTAATATGCGTGAACGTATAGAAGAAGTAATCTGAAGACGAGGCGGGAACACACAATTTTGAATGAGAACATTCCTACATTTCCCTCTCCTAACCATACGCACGCACGCACGCACACATACACACACACAGCAGAGAGGGTTTGGAGTCATTAAATGGAAAAAATGTATGGGTAACTTTCATATGTAATAACTCCGCGAAAAAAAATCGTACGAACTTTGCTTTTTTTTTAAATTTGTAGTAAAAAGTCTACATTTTACGATAGTTATGATAAGATTTGCGAAAAATATTTATTCCACTCCGTGGAGTGCGTCAAAGTACGCAATTTTTTAGAGACAAAACACGTCTTTACTTTTGAAGCAGTGGCGTACGGGGAGGGAGGATAAATTAAAAATCTGACGAATGATTTTTAAAGTAGAGACTTCAAGCTTAACAGTGAAAAAAAAATTTTTCAAATCCGATCATTTTTAGCGGAGTTATGCTTATTTGAAATTATGCAAAATTTTGACTTAAAATACATATGCGTTAATTTTGTTGACGAGTGTAGTTTGCAAAATTCTTCTTTTGATAAAAAATCCTATGAAAATGACCTGTCAAATTAAAGGATCCTAGAAATAACATTCTTGCCCAAAGCATTATTATGCGACCCGTTCGACTAAACATCCCCATTGTTTCATATTTCAATGAACAAAACATAAATAATTCGATACGCGCGCGTTTAGATATATTTATCGCTTTTACTTCGCGATTTCGCGTAAATGCATTCAATATCGGCGTTGGAAAAATGAGGGAGAGCAAGAGAAGAAAACGGGAAGAGAAAATACATTTCGACTCGCGCATAAAGCTCATAGCTAGAAATTGTGTTTTATATCAATATTATGTCAGCACGCATCGTATAATAATGTATATACCCCGAGTGCTGTAACGAATATTGGAATTTCCGTGAATGTATCGGCACGATCACGCAACACGTATATTTTTGCTTTTTTCCACGTATTACGGAAACATTATTTTTCCTCATGCGCCGCGTCCGCGAATATTTCTTACAATTTTCCGCACACGTAACTCGACGACTCTATACCGACGACTAGTTGTTATCGCAAAACAGTGTGTTTCGTGTTTTTCTCACGGAACAGCGAAAAAAATACGGAAAAATGCATTCACATTGCATCATAATTTATATAAAATATTTATTCAAAAGACGCTACATTTTCTGCATCTGACAATAAGCACGATTGTAGATACTTTGAGCAAAAACATAGTGTATACTGAAAACTGAAAATATCTCGATTAGTGATGAAATTAAGTACTTTACCTACAAATAGATTCGAATAATTTACACGGTTTCAAACCCTCTATGATTATTTTTAAAAAAAGCAGTACTTTCAAGTAGACTCGAACCTGGATGAGATAGATTCAAACTCTCTATAAAGACCTCTAAAAACAAGAGCAGTACTCCCAAGTATATTTGAATCTGAATCAAGTATGTTCAAATCTTTTATAAGTACTTAGCAGTAGTATCTTTATTGAATCCCCTTGGGGTTACAAAACTATACAAAACTACATCTCTTAAATTAATTACAACACTTAACTCTACGTCTTAACCTAGTCTAACTTATATTTTTAAAAAACCTGTGATGTGGATGTCGCGTTATTACTTGGAAGTATCGCTCTTGTTTTTTTAGAGGTACTTTTTTTATAAAAGGTTCGAATCTATCTTGTTTGAGTTTAAATCTACTTGAAAGTATTGTTTTTTTCGATATAATCATAGAGAATTTGAAACTATGCAAAGAAATTCGAATCTACTTATAAGATATTCAATTCCATCACTAATTATTGGATTCGGCTCGAATTTTTAAGTACATATTGAAGTTGATCCCATCTCTAATCTCGATCATTCATCGCGACAAATGCATGCAGTGTATGTACAGTCGTGGACACAGAGTTGCGACACTTTATATTTATTGAATTTAATGTTTATTTATTATAAATTTTTCGCGGATTTAAATTTATATTACACACTGCATACATAATTTATATTACACTTACATTACACACTACAACTTGACAACATCATGATAATTTATCGCGCATAAGCACATGACAGTGATTTGCATCCTGAATTTTATCGCACATTTATAAACTCATTAAAAAAAAAGTATTGCAACCTCAATGTTTACGACTATACATACTACGGTCTTACATACAAATCTGGAAACTACTTCAATTTTTAATGTGGGGGTGAATGCTCTTAATGAGGCAAGCTAGAGTTTATTGGAAAGAGGATTTGAAGCGCTCAGATCGAAAAATGTTTTTTATATACAGATAGAGAGAAAGAGAGAGAAGTAAAAAAGTCGCTATCTGTTTTCATTTTTTCATACACTCTCCGATTGTTTAACAAGCCCTATCCAGCTGATAGAAAAACTACAAAACAGTCTCACAATAGCTGCAACTACCCCCACCATAAAAGTTTCCAAACCTGTATGTAAGACCGTGATACATACATACAGCGTAAGAAAAAAATGGTGATTGACAGATTATGCTGGCCGCGGTGTTCCGCGTATGGGGGGATGTATCAAGTGCATCTAGTGCAAAGTTTGCGATGCCTGAAATGCGACGCTGCCATTCGTTACTCATTGGCCAACTAGCGCAAATTGGTATCGACGCGTCCCGGTAATTTCCCTAGGGGCATTAACCTATGACTTATGAGGTGGTAATACTACATGAAATCCTGACGAAGAGAATCCCGACGTTCTTCCGTCACGTACGATAATTTACATCTTCCACGTGTCGTCGTCTCTGCTATAATGCCTGCACTAGCGAAGGTAGAGTGAGAAAGAAGAATATACACACACGCACATACACACAAAAGTGAAAAAAACTAAAGAATGTACGTTGTCATTTCAAGAATGCAACGAGTATTAAGCATTTCTTCGATATTTGAATGTATTTTTAAATCTATGACTCTAAGAAATTTTATTTTTCTTCTCTTGTGCGGTATTTTTACGATTCTGCGGAATATTTAGATTAAAGAAAGAGAGGCTAGATTTGGAAGTTATATATTACAAAATTCGTTTTGTTTTGCATACTAAAATAGAATAAAAATACTTTTATATAATTGTAGTTGAAAATATTTACGATAAAATGTGTGGAGAGACGAGAAATATTATGTATTATATGAGATATGTACATATGTATAAGAAATATTGGAAAATTAATTTGTTTTTTATGCAAAGAAAATATGCATACGCAATGCATTTTAAAATAGTACTCTTTGTTAATAATTGTAATCTTTGTTTTCTTAAAATCTCTCGATTCTTACAATCCTTTTCTTATTATTGTTACGTCCAGACTCACGGAAGGAAGAGTCGAAAGGAAGGACGCAACTAAACTTATTTCGAACGACGGCAGACTATCCGCCTGTTCGACCCGAACGAACGTGCTTAGGCCCAAATAGGTCAACGACCGGGAAGGTCGCTCTTACTCTATTTAAAGGGCCGTTCGCTCGGTGGTCCCTTTTCGGCAAGAGAATCTAATCTCTTTTGCTCGGGATGGGACCTTGTGCGATCTTGGATTACGGAAATGGAAGTAACGAGATCGGGTCTATTAATTAAAGAGAATTAGGCATCATATTAAAACAATTAATTTATTTTACTCTTAAAGAACGAGAAAAGAAGAATTAGATTCATAAGAATCATTATACTTATACATTATTATTATTATTATTATTATTATTTATTCTAATAGTGTAGCTCTCTTAGTCGAAGAAAAGAAATAGATGCTCCTGTGTATGAGTGAGTGAGTGTGTATGGATCGCGGGTGATACATAGATATGGAGGTCTTCAATCGGGGCAGAGAGGGGAAAGAGTTATTGTTTAAATTTTAGGGTCCCGATTGGTTGTTACAATAATTTAAAACGATAATAGATATATAAAATTTGTGTCCATGTGTGTGCGTGTGTGAGAGAGTGCGAGTTTATGAGAGTTCGGTAATTTCGACGGTGGAGGGGGGAAGGAAGGCACGGAGGATATCGGCGGGGAATCCGATAGGGTTGGGATGGATAGGGGTAAACATAGGGATGAGGAGTAAACATAGGGTGCCGGGGAGACTTCCCGCTACAATTTTATAAAACTGTTCTTCATCAGGATCGTCTGGCCCGCAGGTGTAAACACCTTCTGGGAGAGGGAGATCTAGTATAGGGAAATTAGAGAGGAGCCATCTATAACATTCATCTTCGTGTTGGAATGGAATTCGCCCGATGTGTCTCCTGAAAAAGGAGTAGGCCGCGTTATAAATAAAGGGGATTTCTCCTACCTCTTGACAAGTGCAACCTTCGTCACACTCTATATTAGGTGGGGAGGGGGAGGGAGAATGATTGAGACAAAGAGAGGGAGGGTGGTTCTGAGGAGCAGGAGACGGAATGCGCGATGGCTCCGGCGAGGAAATCGGAGTGTAATGGGGAGTGTCAGGGTTTCTATTTCCGTTGTGCTTATTAATTATGTTAATATGTTCTGTAATTAAGCGCTCTAATAGTTCCTGAGTTGGACTATCGTTCGGGAATGAGTCGACTGTAGCCCGAGCCACTTCTTGCCTCAGGCGTCGATTCCGACGATTTCGCGCACGCTTTGCTCCAGCTCTCGAAGTCCGCTTTCTTAAATCGTCCACTAAGAATGACGAACGATAAGAAAAATCGATCGAGGCGATGGAGTGCAATTTCGAAATAATTCTTGGAATACTTATCTTTTTCTATTCTGTTGTTATTAATTCTATTTCTTATTCTTTGCGCTTGTATAATTTTAGAGAGAGAAAGAGAGAGAGAGAGAGAGAGAGAGGGGGGGGGAAGTGAGAGACTGGATAATGTTGAGTAGGGGAAAGGTATGGGAAACGGTATCACGAATCTCTCCGTTATCACGGGAGATCCTGAGTGATTTTTGGAACGGGTGAAATCACGAATCTCGCCGTTATCACAGGAGATCCTGAGTGATTTTTGGAACGGGTGAAATCACGAATCTCGCCGTTATCACAGGACATCCTAAGTGATTTTTGGAACGGGTGAAATCACGAATCTCGCCGTTATCACGGGAGATCCTGAGTGATTTTTCAGGATGGACGAAATCACGAATTTCGCCGTTATCACAGGAGATCCTGAGTGATTTTTCGGGATGGACGAAATCACGGATCTTGCCGTTATCACGGGAGATCCTAAGTGATTTTTGGAATGGGTGAAATCACGAATCTCGCCGTTATCACGGGAGATCCTGAGTGATTTTTGAAACGGCTGAAATCACGAATCTCGCCGTTATCACGGGAGATCCTGAGTGATTTTTCGGGATGGACGAAATCACGGATCTCGCCGTTATCACGGGAGATCCTGAGTGATTTTCGGGGCGGAAGAGAGAGGGAGAGAAAGGTTTAGGGTTGGATAGGATAGGACATGCGCAAAAGGAGATAAAGAAGATGGCTTTATCTTGAATCTAAGAATTATTTCGATACGGGGTGATTATTTTACTTTATGTTTTTCCCTTTTTGTTATACATGTGTGTCTTGACTTACTGTTAGTGGAGTGCGTTGTTAATAATGGCTGCTGGGTGCTAGTCTGGTTGTGTGGTCTTCCGGACTTGCACTATGTTCTTTCACTTGCACTCTAACGAATGTTGGAATTTGAGTTGAAACCGGATTTCGAAATTGAAAGTGTATAAAAGTCCGAAGAGTCTAAATACGAGCTCGGATAGCTTGTGCACGGCAAACTGCGCTCGAAAGTTCGGAGTAAAATCTGCTCTCTCGAGGGATATCGCGGGTATATAAATCTTCTTGCTCCTCCTCTCTATTGGTTTATTAACATTTCCTGACGAATAGGAAATTTTTCAATGACGCCCTTTAGGTCCCGGAGGCGTCTCTTTTAATTTTACAATTGTCGTGACTGGTCAGGGCTTTGTTTAGATTGTTATGTTTCGACCAATGGAGAATTTGTTGCTATCGAGTGTGGTTGATATGTTTATTACCCTCTCGATCTTATCTTAGGCAGATATCGCGTAACGACGATCTGTCAGCCGAGAATTGTTTAGAATCGCTTATCGTTGTTAGTCCTTCTTCTAAAATTTTATTAGTCTTCCCAAGTGTTGGTTTCGTTTTGAGAACTGTCGACTAGTTTAACTTCTTAGAATATGATGAGTTACAGTTTGAATTTTGTGAGTTGATCTGTATACTTCTCTAGTTCTGTATATATGCTGTTACTTTTGCGATAAAGCTGTCTCGGAATATGTTTGCATCGCCTGCCAGATCATCGGTTTATCTGCGCGACTGTGATATTTAAAATATCGCCTTGCGTTCTCCGATTTATTATTATTGTTAAATTATCTCGGCATACGATTTCCTCGTCTATCAGTTCGTAGTTTATTTGTGCCTCTGCGATATTTCGAATATCGCCTTGCGTTCTCCGAAAGAAAAGAATTGTGGAGTCCACAGGACGTAACATTATGAAAGTTATCCTCCAGTAGTTATTTTATGTCATGAAGATAATACCATCTCTCTTTCTCGAGCGCAAAGCGCTCTCAGTTCGTCAGTGGAAATAATTATTTAACAATGTATGCCACTGGAAATTAATTTCTCATGTCGCAAGGCGCGGATGAAAATTATCGTGGTGGCAACGTGGTGTGACGTGCGCTATGCAGTCGCATAAACGTTGCACCCCTATTTCTGATATTTCTGCCTCTCTCTACTCTAGCTCCCGGCGGTCGTGTTCTGCTTACTCACAGATTTACCACCCGAGATGGCATATCCATGTACTTATCGGATTGTCTACCTTGTAACAGCCCGGCAATACCATCACTCAAAGCGATGTTACGTCCGAGTCTATAATATTCACCTAAACATGTCTGAATGTCGTTTCCGTTTGGCACCTCCGTCCCTCTTAAATCGATAACACCTCCGTGCCGATAGCTGATAGCCGCGTGTAAAAAAGTATTCCTTTGAGATTAATCTCCAATGGCCTTCTCCAAAGATCTTTGGCTCGTATTTGCACATGTTTTTTTGCCTCGACGCTTCTTGCGTCTTTTTCCCGAAAGCATCACGAATGTTCCAAAGAAAAATATGCAATGTTTTGGATATCGATCAAAGAAATTGAAGCCATGGATGGAAAAAGGGCACGTAGGCTCATGTGCCCTTTTTCCGTAAATTATCTAAATTGACTCAGGTATGTTTTATATATATAATATACAAAGGACATTATGTTTCTAATGTAACAATATTATATAATAAATAATATAATAATAATTATATATATAATATACAATATATATAATGTATATACATATATATTACATATATGTATATACACTCGTCAAAAAAATTATCGCAACACGTAATTAATATCAAAATTTAGCATAAATTCAAATAAGCGTATTTCCGCGAAAAATTGTCGTATTTCAAAAATTTTTTTTTTGTTGTAAAAGGTAAAGTCTCTACTTTAAGGAACTTTCGTTCGAATTTGATTTTATTCTCTCCCCCTTTCTCCATCCCTTTAAAAGGATGGACGTGTTTTTTTTTCAAAAAATTCCATAGTTTGACGAACTCTACGGAGTGTATTAAATTTTTTTCGCAAATATCATCATAACTATCGTAAAATATGGACTTTTCTCTACAAATTTAAAAAAAAAAATTGAATACCGTACGATTTTTTTTCGCGAAGTTACAGCATATCAAAGTTACCTATGCATTTTTGCCTATATATTTAATTACCGCCAACATTAGCATTACCCGATGGGCACTTCGGGGAGATTGCTGGTCGGATTTTGCCCATCGTGTGTGTGTGTGTGTGTTGGGGCAGGGATATATGTGTTCGTATTTAACATTGTATATTTCTGCCTCATTTTCAAAATCGAACGTAAGTTCCTTAAAGTAGAGACTTTACCCTTTAAAACAAAAAAAAAATTTTGAAATACGACAATTTTTCGCGGAGATACGCTTATTTGAATTTATGCTAAATTTTGATATTAATTACGTATTGCGATAATTTTTTTGACGAGTATATATATATTGTATAATATATTATATATACATATCTCCTACAGATGCAAAATCTTGCTCTGCGTAAAAGTAATTTAACTGCTCGCTCTACCATATGCCAGGAGAATTTCTTATTTGCGTTGCCGCATAATTTTGTTCAAAGTTTATCTCTATTGCGAGATATTGTTCTGTATAAACTATTGACTAACAAAAAATGTAAACAATACCAGATTGACAGAAAATATTTCAAATATAGTCACATCAACTTTCAATGGTTGTAGTTCTGTTAGGAAGCATTTTCGGACATATGTTTATTAGACATTTCTTACTCTAAATGACATCAGCAACACGCCCTTAAAGTATGGACCTCGAGTCATGGGACATTCTGTATATTATAAATACACAGGTTGTCTAAAAAGAAACCGAACTTTTGCTGTCCGAATGATACTAGTCGCGCCATGTAGTTGTAATGGGAAAAATTTAACAGCTTGAAAGTTATATTATCAATCATGCACAATAGCATTTGAATCGGTTCAAAACAGCCCGTTGTTTAGCGCGAAATATAAGAAATGTTTCGTGATCCTCGTCACAAAACCGCTAGAACTGATAGAACAACGCGTCAACATTAAGTTCTGCGTGAAACTAAAGAAAACTTTTACCGAAACGTTTACGTTACTAAAACAAGTGTATGGGGATAACTGCCTATCCCATACACAAGTTTACGGCTGGTTTACTCGATTCAAAAACGGCCGGGAATCAATTGAAGACGACCCGAAAAGTGGTCGTCCGAAGACGTCGACTATGGACACTAACATTGAAAAAGTGCGTCAAATATTGGGCGAGCATCCGAATGTGACCTGTAGAATATTGGCAGAGGAGTTGGGAGTGTCCAAGGACGCCAAAATTAAAAATTCCAATGAAAGGGACACGTTACAAGGACATTTCCGAGATTAAGGCCGCCGTGACCGCAGTATTGAACAAGATACCGAAACAGAAGTTGGAAAGGTCTTTCAAAATGCTCATTACTCATTCTGAACGATGTATTGATGCAGAGGGAGCTTATTTTGAATAAAGAAACGTATTTATAAATACACTTCTTGAATTTATTTTTTTCTACAGCAAAAGTTCGGTTTCTTTTTAGACAACCTGTGTATATAATATATTATAAAATATATAATATATATTATAATATACAATATAATTATTTTAATATTTATTTAAACAATATATAGAAAATTATAAACTAAATAATTAATTATATTTAATTAAAAAAGAGATCACTTTTTTACGATTTTATCCTATTTATGGAAAAAGGGCACATAATACAATTTTTTTAAACTCATAAAAAAACAAAATATCATCTTCAAATCATGACCTCTGTTTTCAGAACGTTTGAAGGATATATTACTACACCTTAAAAAAATGGTTTTAATCGCATTATTTTTCATTAAGTAATATTCTAATGAAAACTTTGAAGTCAATTTTCTCGAAACAGCGTTTTGGCGCATATGCCCTTTTTCCATCCATGGCCTTAATTTTAAAACTTATGTGTATAAAATCTGTTAATTTGTCTGACTACATAGATTTAAAACTAGCGATGAAGGGAAGAATGTTATTGATGAGATTAAGTGTCTTAAAAGTAGGTTCAAATTTATTTGTATAGTTTCAAATTTTCTTGATACGTTGAAAAAAAAACAGTACTTTTAAGCAGACTCGAATCTGGACGTGATAGGTTCAAACTCTCTATACATTCGAACTTCGATCAAGTATATTCGAATTTTTTTGTGAGTACTTATGAGAATTTCACATTGCATATATATACAATATATATGTGTGTATAGTATCATAAATAGATTTTTTATCTTATTATTTGAGTTTGAGTACTATTTGTAAATGATTTGATTCTTTATGATAGAAAGTAATTTTAAGTACCTACTATTTCGAGTATAAGTATCTTACAAGTCAATCTAAAATTCGAATATAACTGTTCCAGATCCCATTACTTCGCAAGGACATATATATATATAAAATATTATTTTTTACAAATATTATTCGAATCCTAGAAAATGAAACTTGATTATGGGATTCGATTCAAATTTTTACGTACATATTAAATTTGATTCCATTCTTAAAGTTAAAACTCAAAAATTAATGTACAAAGTGTTTCTCTTCATCTCTCTCTTTCTCTCTATCTATACAAATATCTTATTATCATGCTATTATTGATTTATTCGCGAAATAGTCTGTTCATAAAGAGCATTTATGATTTTTTTCTTTTTTCGGATTACTGATGACGAAATCGATTAAAAACTGAATTTTGAAATGGAAAATGCTATTTCCGTCGAAATGTCGATCTCCAGCGTAAAATGTGAAAGTTCGAACGATTACATCACACCGGATTTGTGTGCACGATGCCATTTGTGCGCATAAACGTCAGGAAAATTTGGAGCGATACTCAGGGATGAAAGGGCAAAAATCGTCCGGCCGGGTGATACGGCGAAATATGCCGATCATATTCCATTTCGTTGAACGGGGAACGTTTTGTATAATATTTCGCAACGCGGTCCCACGTCGAAAATTTCACGGCGATGAAAATGGCACTCGTGTTTTATTACGGCCACTACTCGATGTAATATATGAGTTGGTCATCTCTCGCCAACGCTTCGAAAACATTTCAATAAAATTGTTTCGGTGTATATTATAGAATTGTTGTATGAAAACGCGTGTGAAATTTCAATTAAATAACATCGATTTTCCTTTTTAATTATATAGGTATGTTATAGGTGAATATTACCGATTTTTACCCTATATATAATACTTGTGCGAAACTCGATTATATATGTATAACTATAAATGCGAGATGAAATTTTTGAATTATAGTAATTTTGACGTTTAAGCTGAAATCTCTCTCGCTTCACGGGATATTCCTGATCCGACATAAATATTCGATGTTTTCGAATATTGATCGACATAATTTCCATATGACGGCTCACTATTAACTTAATTCACTCAATGAAATCTCATATCGACCAATTACGGTATAGAGTGTAATTTAGCAAACAGATTCCGCGAATCTCGTTATATAATAATTCTCTGCGTATTACTTCCATCTAACTCTTGCCTCAAGAACGCAATCGCTCGCGTGAAAATGCTAAGGCGTAAAAGTATTTGCGTAAGCATTGATGGCAATGAGTTTTAAGTGAGTTTCGCCTTGCTTGCGCTATCATAATTGATGCTATTGACCTTGACGCCTCCAGTGCCAGGACTGTTCATCATTGACAAGTCAGATTCATCTCATCGGTCATTTATCCTATTTAAAAGATATAATTATCAAGAGTTCGATTACATAACTCGCGCATTCTTCATCTGCACATTTTTGTGTGTACGCTTTTTCATATTTTATATTTGCGAAACGCCATTCGTCTGCAAGTTGCAATCTACACAGTTGGAAAATTTGTGTTTTCTTGTTAGAAACGGTCCCCGTTAAAATTTTTGTGTTAAATATTTAACACATTCATGTGTTAAATTAACATATTGCTGTTGTGTTAATTGAACTCAAATGTTAAATTATTAAAATAACTGAAAAAAAGTGTAAAAATAACACAATGTGTATTTACTTTTAATTTTACACAATAAATATGTTCGATATTATTAGTGACAAGATTTATCTGTTGAAATTTACAGAAAAAAATGTTAATTTTACTTTATAATATAAGTGGGGATGATAAAATGTAAAATTAACAATTTTTTTAGTTAATTTTTACATTAAAACTATGTTAATTTAACACAAAATTTATTTTAAGTTTATTTGAAGTTTGCATTTATTTTATGTTAAAATATTAACACAATATTCGTGTCATCATTTAACATATCCGTATTATGTTAAATTAACACAAAAATTTCTGTGGACTGTTTGGGACATGTGATATTTGTTAAATTTAACACAAATTTTTCAACTGTGTATATATAAAGTGTATAAAGTATATAAAAAAATTTTAACTTTCACATTAAGATTTTTCGAAAATCAAAGCTTCTGTCAAAAAATCTCATACAAAAGTTGTAGGATTTCGAGGAGGACATCTTATTGTAAGCATAATATTATTCCAGGTGGAGGCATAATGCTATTCCACTCTAACAATTTTTTACGCCAAATATTATGAGGAATTGTTTTATGTAAGAAAATTATGGTCATTTTGTTTAAAAAGTGTAATAATAATCTCGAAATCTTAAAAATGCCTCCACGTGGAATAAGACTGTGTTTACAACAAGACATCCTCCTCAAAATCCTACAACTTTTGTATGAAATACTATTCGATGGAAGCTTTGGTTTTTGATAAATCTCAATGCGAAAGTGGGACACCCGAGGGATTGGTCACTGAGGTAATTTTTGTACAAGGGCTAGGTAATTCAGCGGCAATCCAAAGGAAATTTTGGGTAATCCAAGGTAATTTTTGGTAATTCTAAATAATCTTTAGCATTCTCAGGTAATCTTGGGTAATCTAATAGGAAATCTAAGTAATCTAAGGGTAATATCAAATAATCTGTAGGTAATCTAAGGTAATCTTTAATTTTTGAACTTAGTAAACGTCATTGATGAATTGTATCTTTTTACATTAATATACATTTGCAGTCGATTTTTGGAGTCGACGCTTCGTAAAAACGTGCTTTTTTTATAATTTAAGTATTGTCGTGGTTAGGTTTTTGCGGTACCACGTCTTGTAATGCTTTCTTTCTCAGGCCACGAACACACGAGCGTTAAAAATTGCGAAATGCATTCTTATCTACAACTTTTGGTAAGCCATCGTCATTTAACGATAAAACAAAACCTATATTACAATTTTCATGTATTGAATATTCTGCCAGTAATTCCAGTATTATTTTCCGGTGTTATTTTTACCGCACTTGATTATTTTTATGGATGTATTGCAAAGAAAACAGTAACAAAAATTAAGTTTTCATTCCCAACGTTTTTGGGAATAAAATTGGCAGCGTTAAGAAATAATAAAATATTTTTAAAATATATCAAAAAAATTTTTTTTAATGTTTCAAAATTGGAAAAAATTTTAAATGTTTACAACAAAATTAAAATATATATTTAAAAAAATTCTTTAAGATTAATTTTAAATTAAAAAAAGGGAATAATCGGAAAAGATATCATTCTAAATTCTAAGTATGATGGGTATAATTTGTATTAGGTAATCTTAAGTAATCTAAGCTAGTATTAGGTAATCTTAAGTAATCTAAGCTAGTATTAGGTAATCTGAGGTAATTTAAAGGTAATCCGTATCAAGAGTAATTTTTATACACTATAACCACTAGTGACCAACTCTTCGGGGACACCCTGAATTCAATGTAGAAAGATCATTGTTATACATATTTCTATGAAGAAGATCGAGAGACTATTGACCTTAGAAATAAGGATTACTTTATATTCAGTGCGAAAGAGACTTCTTTTGGGATTACAAGAGACTTTTTTTATATTTGGCTGCGATTGTCTCTTTCGTTCATCCATTTACCTTGCCATTTTTTTTACTACAGCGTATATCTCTCTTTCTCTACCCTGTCAAAGTAAAAAGAAGCTCGTCCGGGGATTGGTCTATCCCATTCTTGATCCCGAAAGCCAGACAAATCGAACTAGTATGGATCAATGCTCCCTACGATAATTTATATCGGACGCCACGTCTCTCGATGCATGTTATATCCTCTCCCTTCACGTGACAAGGAGACGCGTCATCGATATTTTATAGTGTTGTTGGTACACACCATGTATTCTCGCCGATATTGAGAAAGAGAGATAGCGACGTGCCGGCCATTTCGTTTGACTCTTACTGGCCGCGTGACATCTACGAGAAAATATATCGCGCTATCGTCCCGTTACCGGAAACGCGCGGTAATATCCACGTGGACGTCGTTCGCATAAGTAACGATCCTACGTGACGACGCTAGTCGCGTTTCACCAAAACGTTCACTTGAGTTTCTCCTCGATATTGCACCGAAATAACAGGCAAATCTAAAAAAGACGTTCAAAAGACATCTAAAAATAATATAAAAAATTGACATATATATTTGATGCTTTTATAAGATGTCTTTTGATCAAGGATAGAGATGGAATCAAGTTCAATATGTATCAATACTTAAAAATCTGAGTCGAATTCAATAATCAAGTTTTCTAGAGAATTAATTCGAATAATATATTCATAAGAAATAATATTTCATATAGTGTACTTGCAAAGTAATCGAATCTAGGAACAGTTATATAAGTATTTTCTATCGTAAAGAATCGAATCTTTTACAAATAGATTAGGTTTGGTTTGGTTAGTTTAGTTTAGTTTTTACTAGGTTAGGGTTAGGTTAGGTTAGGTTACTTATTAAAACTCTAACAAGGAACTCTCTCTCTCTCTCTCTCTCTCTCTCTCTCTCTCTCTCTCTCCCCCTCTCTCCCGCGGTGTTACCTCTGTATTTTAAAAGTGCTTATATTTTTGAATAATACTCATTCTAAGTATCACCATGGTATATGCCATTCGATCTCAAAATGAAAAAAAAAGGAAAGAAAAAAAAAGGTCGAAAATCAATATTCAAAGTGGAATTCCAGCAGCCCATAAACAGGTGATCTAGACGATACTCACGCAAGTAAGTTATACTAATTGAAAGATCACACCGTTTTTTCTTTATTTTCATTCATTTAAATGAAAATAATCTAGTTTAGAAATTTTGAAATTTTTCCGCCTCCTAGTGCATTACTCTAAGCTCATATCGATTGGTGTCTAAAACAAATATTATAGCCCTAAATGTGATCTTTTAATTAGTATGAGTTACTCGCGTGAGTATCGTCTGAATCATCTGTTTATCGGCTGCTGGAATTTCACTTTGAATATCGATTTTTGATTTTTTTTTCTTTCCTCTTTTTTTTTTCATTTTGAGAGCGAATGGCATGGCATATACCATGGTGATACTTAGGATGAGTACTATTCAAAAATATAAACACTTTTAAAATGCAGAGGTAACACCGCGGGAGTGTCCCTTGTAAGATAAAAAGTCTATTTAATACTTGCCACACATACACAGAATACAAATATACAGAATGTTTACGAAGTACTTGGTACAAACTTTTGGGGTATTCCTCACATTAAAATAAAGAAAAAAGTTTATATATAATCATAAAAATGAGTGGTTGTGTGAGATTATAGCAAAACAAAGTTGATGTTACTGTTATTATTAAAAATAATCTTATTATTAAATAAATCTTTAATTAAATGGCGGCTTTTTGGGTATTTCTTATGAGTTAAGGCTCCTGGCTCCTTTCTGACCATGTTGAAATCGTGACGTCAGAGGCGAGAAAACACGCTAAAATTTCTTACATTAGATGCCATTTCGAAATAAAAAAATATTTCGAAACAGCACTTCAGATGGCTTTAGTACACTCTTAAAAAACCCCGAAAACTATCCTTTCCCCTTTATAATCAATCAACAGCTGTAAAATGTAATATTATGAAGCCCAGTCCGTCTGGTCTTTGCACATGCGCAGTCATTCCGCATGTCAAAATCTGATATCTCGATCATTTTACAGATGTTGATTGATTATAAAGGGAAAAGGGGTTTTTAAGAGTGTGCTAAAGCCATCTGAAGTGCTGTTTAATCGAAATATCTTTTCATTAAAAAATGGCATCTAAGAATTTTCAGCGTGTACTTTCTCGCCTCTGACGTCACAATCCAATATGGCCGCGGTGAGCACCCAGGAGCCTTAAGTGCTTACTTGTGATTATTTAATAGTAACGTTATTATAAACTTCATTTTATAACTTTATTTTATACTATAACTTCAAAACCACAAATTTTTTATGGGCATATATAAACTTTTTTCGTTATTTTGACATGAGGAATACGTCCTAAAAGTTTGTCCAAGTGTTTCATAAGTCTTTATCTCATAAGTACTCATACAAGATTCGAACAATGATTCAAATTCGAATGCACTTATTGTTAGTAATATTGTTCTTGTGTTTTTTTTAAGATACTTATAAAGAGTTCAAATTTATCTTGCCCAGGTTTGAGTTTAAATATATATATAATTACTATTTGAAATTACTGTTTTTTTTTAAATCATAAAGAGAACCTGTATGTAAGATACTTAATCCCCTCGCTAATCTAAAGGACATTCGGGAATGTAAATTCCAGAAAAGAAGAAAACATATATGTATAATATATCGATTGAGAATTTTGCGATAAGAACGAATCATTAATTTTATTCGCAGTTACTTTATGATGTTATATTATTTTATTAATACAAAATTAAAATATAAAACATTCTGATATATCATCGCGACGTGATCATTTCTATCTTCTTCATCATTAAGAAGCAATTAAACAATGAATATCAACACTCGCTAATTTAATAGATTAGAAAGATGCCGTTTAAATTATTCGGGAACAAGCTATTAAATCTTGCAGCAGCCGGATAAGCAACGATACACGTAGTCCATTGTGCAAACGATCTCGCCTGCTAATTGTAACGGGCAGACTAGTTGAATTGCATGGCGGTTTGCGCACTGCATCCCGCATGCACACTTGCCGAGGATGCGAGCTTGCTCTCGTACTCTCGTCTACGCTTCGAGGCAGCAACACGCGGCAAATCGGATTATGATATGAGAGCGGCGGCGGCGACGACGATGGTGATGTCGTAACAGGAACGGGCGGCGCGCGAGAATCAAGTTATATTCGTCGTTACCGGACGCATTTAGCATTTATATACGAGGTGTGCGTCAGTCATACTCACGCGTCGAAAACGCGATGCAAATCGCGTCGATTAAAATCGCGTCACGCGCCGCCGGCATCCTCGTCCACGTGTGCCGCACGTTTTCGCATTATGCGACGCGACGATATACACACGAGAGTTTGACGACCTTGTGCTTGGATAAACATTTCCAAAAAATCTGACATTAATGGTACAATCCCCATAATTATTCGAGTAATTTAAAGTTATTATATGCCTTCACAAATTGGTAATTTTTAAATTTATTTAAATGTTTATATGTATATGTATGTATATATTTATATATTTTAAATTTATATATAATATATGTATAATATGTAATATATAATATGTAATATATAATATATGTATAATATGTAATATATAATACGTAATATATAATATATATGTAATATACAATATATATATAATATACAATATATATATAATATACAATATAAAATGTACAATATGTGTGTGTATATATGTATAATATACAAAGTGTTTCGGAATGACACGTGGCTTCGTGTAGAAGTCGTTGATTAATAGTCGCCAGGTCCCCGGTTCGATCCGCAACACCCCTCTTAAGAAATTTTTGGAAAAGGATGTGGTTGTCTAGCAGAAATAAATAAGAGTTCGAGACAATCCACACTTTTCGGAAAAAGAAGAGGAAGGAGGAATAGGAATAAGAAAGGCGGTTAAAGAGGAAAGGAAGATAAGGAAAAAGAGGAGATGGGAAGAGGGGGAGGAAAGGGTCTAGATGTCGCTTATAGCCAGGTTGAGGGAAGTTACGAGATTTTGTAAAGGTTCGGGTACTCCTTTTAAAAAGCGCCTTTAAAAGACGCCTTTGTAATCCTAAAGGGATCAAATAAAATTTTTAAAAAATATACAGAGTATTTCAAAAGTGGAGCTCAATCGCTCGAGAGATGATTGGGGGGGGGACCCAAAAACAAGAAAAAAAAGAATAAACATAAGTTCGAAAATACATTGATTTTGGGATAACGCTATAACGTTATACGTATATTCCTTATAAGGGATAAAGTTATTTTTATCAAAATTTCATATTGCTTCACTTTCGAGTTTATTTTGTCAAAATTGAAAGAAGAAATGGTTTTCAAGTTGTGTAACATAATTAACACAATTATAACATAATAAAGTCAATAATCAAACAAATCAAGGGGTTCAAGGGGTTGCTAAGTGGGCTGTATCTGCACATGATGCATTCTAGGTAGTGCCAAAACAACAACTTTGTTTCTTCTAATTGTGCTATATATGCAACAAAATTATTCGCGTGAAACTGTTTCTCGCGAGTTTTGAGAGTTGCGTTGCGTTTGCACTGTTTATTATGGGTGCTTTCCAGCAATGACACAGTGCGACACAGAGTATTATTTTATCTTTGTTGTTCACTCGTATCGAAAGAAGATAGAATGATACTCTGTGTCGCACTGTGTTGTTGCTGGAAAGCTCCCTATGACGTAGAGAAAGGCTTACACGCTTGCAGTCTTGCCTCGTAGGTGGGATGGATACGTAAGGTAGGGATACGTAAGGTACTTGTTAAAATCCAATTTCGGCGGATTTGAACATCAGTCGTTCGCTTTTGTTGAATCAGTAGGGCGCGTGCAAAGTTGTCCTTAGGTGCTTGCTTGCGTGCGTGGTCCGGATGGAATACGGCATAAGCCAGAGCATTTCTCGCGCGCGAAGACGCCACGAAAGACGTTCTCAAGAATCCTGTTCTCGACCTTCCATATACCTTAGAGTACTTCTCCTTTTCCTTCTTCTCTCTTTCTCTCTCTTTCGTCGGGACGCCTGACTCTCCGGAATATCACGACTGCTTGTCACGTCCGTTTTCAGCACGAAGCGAGAGCAAAAGCCGACGTTACCCTCGTGAAATCACGATCACTGTTGACAGTCGTCAAAATGACACTTGGCTAGGGGTAGGGTTATGTAGACTTGCCGTCTCTCGTGCAGCTTTTCCATCTAACTCACTAGTCCTGTTCGTATTCCCATTAAGTGAATCCTTAGCGGAGAGTACCTCAACCGAGTACCTCGCGATTTCGACAACGTGCGAGAGAACATAAGCTCAGGGGCTTATCCTGAGTCGATATTTTCGCCGCATTTCACGAATGAATTATGAACGATCTCCCGATCTCGTTGACCTGATTGCATTAATGCCGCTATTGCGTTTCGTTTATGAGTTCGCATCTACATTTTATGATAAAGCATGTGTCAGTTAGACTGTAAATCGACATTCTTAACCTAACTAATCTAACCCAGACTGTAAATCGACATTATACTAATCTAAAACGTAAGACTGGGCGCATATTATCGACTTTTTGTCGATTGATAGTTTAATCGAGCAGTAAAAAGCTATTATTTATTATGAGAGCGCGCATATTTATCAATTTGATATCGACTCGACTAAAAAGTCAAAACTCGATGATTTTTTGACAAAATTGTCGATCAACAATTTTGTTAAAAAATATAAAGATAAATAAATAAATAATAATAAGATAAATTAATGCGTAAGCAAGAGCCTTTTTGTGCATCTTGTACGCGACTGTTGATTGACTGTCTGTCTGTAATTGCCTATATACACGCTTGTAATCCTCGACAAAACTGTTTAATCAATAAAAAATCGTTGGTGCTGCTCGACATCGATAAACAGTTTAGTCGATCTACAGTCGATAGTATGCGCCCAGCCTAATAAATCAGGCTTTCCGAATCAACTGTTTAAAAATGAGTTTACGCCGTTGCGAGCTAAATGAAAAGTCTCTAACTGTTAGATTATATATAAGATGTTTTATAACACAAATCACACGATGGATTCTCAAAGTTATCGCGACATCTCGTACGTAGAAAGCCCTTTATCAATTATTCAGATAACAAATTTAGAAAATCTAAGAACTTCGGATACCTCAAATAAGAGAATAAGGTCCTGGGAAAGCAGAATGTTTCATGGATTCTTATTATGCACTTTGCGAATGAAAAGGGCGATCGTAAATGCATAAGGCGATGCGAGTGGTGCGACGAGAGAATAGAATCCCGGCGAAAAAATACATTTTTAAAATAATCGTTCCCGATCGCTTTAAAACCGTCGATCCGAAAAAACGACACGCAGATCTCTCTCAATTATTCATCTCCCGCGAGAGCCGAAGGGGATAGCCATCATTCTCTTCAGGATCTCTTTACTCTATCTTCTTCTCTTTCTCTTTCTCTCTTTTTTTTTCTCTTTTATTTTCGCCAGTGCTGCGTTGCTCAATTCGTGAAATTAGTCTGCGTCAATAATTGTCCTCTCTCGTCCCGGATTTCGATCAGGACGCCACTTCCATTGGAACCCCCCGGCCCCCCGCATTCCGTCGTTCCGGAAATTATTTTATCTTCTCTGCAAAGCCTGCTCGTCCTCTGAACCCCTTCCCCTTCTCTTTCCTCATCTCGCTAGACCGAACTTTCATTTTCCTCCGATTTCCGATCGGCAGTTTCTACAGAGTAGCCTACAGAAGATATTTTAATGACAAATACTTGAACAAATTTGCAATCGGTTTTACTCTAAGGAAAACTTTGATGATTGGTCTAATTACGAAGGTACTTAAAAAGTTGAACAATCGCAACTTAAATTAAGTGTTACTGAAATTATGTTTAAGACATCCTCTAATTACTCTCTCTCTATTTAAATTATATAAAATAATATATAAAATAATATATATAAAAATATATACAAGTTAGATTAATAAAAGAAATGTCATTAAATTCCATTTATAGTCTCTGGTTATAAAACTGGATACTATATTATATTAGAAATAATTCTATGATATAAGTATATAGTAAAAAGTATTTTAAAAATATTTTTTTTCATAATAATATGAAATTCACTTATTTTAAATCTAAAATTAAAGAATGTGAGTGATTTAAATTTACATGTAAATTAATCACAAAATCTGGATTTTTAATTGTAATTTAAAATTGATTTTGCGATGGGACTTTATTCTTTTTTACATAATAGAATATTTTATTTATATAATAGGATTTTTTATTTAATATGAGGTTGTTTTATGAATATGTAAATTGCGAAAATATTTTATTACCATTTAATTTAAAAAATGGTTAAATTTTTATGTAAAAATTGTAAAAATTTTCACAAAATTTTAATAAAAATTACACGTTGAATGTTAGAGAATTTACTTATCAAAAATCACCAATATTGATGGAACATCGTATACAAAGTGGTTCACGTAACGGTCGCTATGATTTTTGAGACATTTCAAACAGTTTAAAAAAAAGTTAATATAATAAAAATTAATCTGCTTTACACAAGCTATAACATGCAATAAAAAAAATTTTTTAATACATTTTTTTATAAAAAAAATCAGTCACCTTGAATTTTTTAAATGGAACTATCATATTTTTTTTTTTTATACAAATCGATTCCTAATATTTTGCATAAAAAGCTATAAGAGTAGGATGATCAAAAAGTGAATAGTTTACGAGATATTTTATACTTTAATATACATATATTTGACATAATCTTATATAAATTATAAAATATCTCATAAAATATTTATTTTTCGTCGATCTAACCTTTATGCACAAAATAATGAGAGGAATCGATTGGTACGAAAAAAAACATATAGTTGTTTGTAAGAAAAAATATGTAGCTACTAGTTAGTAAATTACATATTTTGGATAAACTTCCGAATACGACCCACGCCCGATTGCCATAAATTTTTGTAGAAACACTGTAAATGATGTCAAATGATTGTCCTTAAGCGGATTTTCACCGATACAAACATTTAATGCTAAAAATATTAAAATAACTTTCTATATAAATTATTGTCGGTAATTATATAGAATAGGGCCTTTTCACATGGGTACACACACACACACACACACACACACGGGAGGGGGGGGTGCAAGGGGGCCTTCGGCCCCCCTCCCGCACCCTCCCCGCTGGTAGGCAGGGTGGACCTCGCTTCACGTTGTAAAGTATATGCCTAAACACAGTGAACTCCAATAGCAATCAAGAAAGATATATTCAAATAACATAACACATTTAATACCAAATATATATAAAGCGTCCTAAGATATACAATATATATATATAAAGAATCCTAAGAAATACTTTTAGCATTAAATGTTTGTATCGGTGAAAATCCACTTAAGGACATTCATTTGACATCATTTACAATGTTTCTACAAAAATTCATAGCAATCGGGCGTGGGTCGTATTCGGAAGTCCACCCAATTAAAGTATAAAATATCTCATAAACTATTTACTTTTTACCATTCTACTCTTTTAACTTTTTATGCAGAATATTGTGAGGAATTGATTTATATAAAAAAAAATATGGTGGTTCACTGGCGGATCCTGGGGGGGGGGGGGTTAAAACCCCCTCCTTGCAAATTAAAAGAAACAGTTTTGCTGAGTCCGTTTAAAAAATATAAGTAAAGAAAAACAAACGTTAAAGAGCTATCGACGTCGTTGATCCTGGAGTAAAAGCTAAGCATGAAACCAAAAATATTAAATTAAATAATTTTGCAGAAATCCTCCCCCCTCCCATTATCATCAGGATCCGCTAGTGTGGTGGTTCCATTTAAAAAATTCAAGATGACATTGATTTTTTTATAAAAAAATTTGTTTGTTTAAAATTTTTTTATTGCATGTTATAGCATAGCTTAAGTAAAGCAGATTAATTTTTACTATATAAACTTTTTATTACACTGTCGGAAATGTTTCAAAAATCGTGGCAACCATTACGTGAACCACCCTGTATATTCAATGCTCGCGCTTTTTGATCTCTTTTTACGTATCGACGTGTAGACAATAGATCATTGTTTCCGTGGCTTTGGGAAAAGCCTTTCACGAGGATATGTGAAAAGAATTCTTTATTGGCGCATATCGCGCCGACATTTCGGGTGCTAATAAAAAGGCTCAATGAGGACTAATTGCTTAACGATTGTGAATGAAAAAGGTGAAAATTGATCAAGAAAAATCAATCAAATATTACAGTGTATATATGCTCATTTCTACAATACTTGAATAAATTTTGCAGACGTATTCTTTGATCGATTTAGAATTGTATTGTAAGTGAAATAAAACATCCTTTACGCTTTCACGATATTTTTTAATTAATAAATTAATTTTAATTTCGTAAGACATATTTATGTCTGCACAGCTTTTCCTTTCCGTTCATTGTACTGCTTTAAGCATATCGGACAGTTCTCATATTTCTCCCCGCTGCGATTATTATTTTACCCGCCATCGCCGTAATTGCACGCTTTTACCCTCACTTCCATCAATTTCCTTCTTCACGTCTGCGGTTATTAAAAAAAAGGGAGAGAAGCGAGCATAAATCTTGCAGTTTTCCAGTAAGGCGGCGTTAATTAGAAAGATGCGCAAAACCAGTCAGCAAGAGCACTATTGGACACAACTATGTATGTATTAGGAGAATAATCAATCCCGTCCAAACATTTTAAGAATGATTAGGAATAAAAATATTTAAATTTAAACGGCAAATAAAAGAGCCATATGCGGATGATAGTGCATCAGTTTTAAGAAAAAAATAATCTTCGTTGAAACTAGTTATTCGGGCACCAATTTATCTTACATAGTCTGATACCAAGAAGTAAATAAATCTCAATTCTAGGTTTTTGATAAACGCTCATCTGCCCCTAAAGCTATATTCTCAATTCGAGAATTTTTAGCTATACCCCTCTGTCCCCCTTAAAGAATTATAGACGAGAAAAATATCGGGACAAATCGCTGCATTGAGAAAATTAGGAATAAATATTGTACTTAAAATAAATACTATTAAAATATTATTAATAAATTGTATTAATTTTTGCAAAAGGGTTTACTGTTACAACGTCTTGATAGCGTATATCTTTCATCATTGAGTGATTCGATACTTTTGATATCGTGCTCTTTCATCGAATGTCTCGCCGTAACATGATGCTTGAAGTTTAACGGATGTTGTTGTAACAGAGATAGACTATCATCGCAAGCGAAAAACGAATCAACGCCTTCCGAAACTTCTATAGAATAAATTTAATATATTTATTTTTAAAAAAATTATCATACGATGCATGATAAGGGATAGGATTAAGTTCAAAATATATACTTAAAAATCCGAGAATTGAATATAATAATCAGGTTTTATTTTCTAAATTCTAAAAGATTCGAACAAAATATTCATAAGAAACAATATTCCATATATTGTATTTGCGAAGAAATCGAATCTAGAACAGTTATAAGTACTTTTTATCGTAAAGAGTCGAATCTTTTACAAGTATATTATAGGTTAGGGTTAGGTTTGGTTAAGTTAGGTTAGATTACTTACTTAAACTCTAAGATAAAAAATCTATTTATAATATTTGCTACATATACACATACACAAATATATACAGAACGTTTAGGAAATATTTGGACACATTTCTTGGGTATATTTCTCATATCAAAATAAAGAAAAAAGTTTATATACAGGGTGTATCAGACCACCCGTCCACCCCTTTTATTTTGGAAACGGCTCAATATTATGAAAAACGACGAAATACATTTTTGATTATTTCGAGAGACTCTTCTTTTAAGAGGGTTTCGATGATTGTCCCCCCAAGAGAGTGCCCCAGGGGGATCCGAACTCAAAAATTTTAAATAAAACCACCCATATTGTAGTATATCATTTAAAAGGGCATAAAAAAAGAAAATTTTTGGCGCAAACCAGAGGTTGATACGTTGACCCGTTTAGAAGTTATTTAGAATCAAGTTCGAAAAAGACCAATTTAAAAAAATCATAACTACCATTTGGAAAATCCTAAAAAAACGTTTGAGATGTGAAAGTGTTCATCTTTTTAAGTCTTCTCCATAAAAAAATTCAGATTTGACCTTGATATTATTTTCAGTTCAAAAATGAAATTCAAGCAACTTATTAAATTCACGTCTTGCTTGAATTTCTTTTTTGAACTGAAAATAATATCAAGATCAAATCTGAATTTTTTATGGAGAAGACTTAAAAAGATGAACACTTTCACATCTCAAACGTTTTTTTAGGATTTTCCAAATGGTAGTTATGATTTTTTTAAATTGGTCTTTTTCGAACTTGATTCTAAATAACTTCTAAACGGGTCAACGTATCAACCTCTGGTTTGCGCCAAAAATTTTCTTTTTTTATGCCCTTTTAAATGATATACTACAATATGGGTGGTTTTATTTAAAATTTTTGAGTTCGGATCCCCCTGGGGCACTCTCTTGGGGGGACAATCATCGAAACCCTCTTAAAAGAAGAGTCTCTCGAAATAATCAAAAATGTATTTCGTCGTTTTTCATAATTTTGAGCCGTTTCCAAAATAAAAGGGGTGGACGGGTGGTCTGATACACCCTGTATAATCCCAAAGTCAAAAATATATATATATAACCAAGTGAAAAATGAGTGGTTACAAGGTTATAGTAAAATTTTATTATATTGTTAACGTTATTTTAAAATAATTATAAGGGTATAACTACACAAACTTACATAGCGCATAAACATATACATAAGAAAATTGATTGGTTCATAAACGTATGCATAAGAAAATAAACGAATCGAATTTCTTATGCATATACGCTTATGCGCCTATGCAAGTTTGTGTGTTTAGACCCTAAGTAAGCACTTAACTCATAAGAAATGCTCAAAATGGCCGCCGTTTGATTGAAAACAGCTAAATTTTTATTATGGGGACATTTAAAATTAATGTATTTGCAACTTATTAATAACGAAGATATGCTAATGCGTTATGCTTGTGATATTATACACGGAATCGTCTAGGAACTTTTGAATTTATTTGACAATCCTTACTCCGCCATGTCAATGACTGTCCTTAATCAAATGACGGCCATTTTGAGCATTTCTTATGAGTTAAGTGTACTTATTTATGATTATTTAATAATAACGTTAACATAAACTTATTTTATTATAACTTCACAATCATTCAGTTTTTAGTATGCTGGGTCTATATAAACTTATTTTTTTCTTTATTTTGAATAATAAACTTTAGTTTGTCCCCCCCCCCCATGTATTTCTTAAAGACCCTGTATATCTCATAAGTATTCATAAAAGATTCGAATATTATATTGTTCCTGGATTACTTGATCCTGGTTTGAATATACTTGAAAATACTGCTCTTAGTTTTCAAGGTACTTATAGAAAATTCAAATCTGTCTCGTCCAGGTTCAAGTCTATTTAAAAGTACTTTTTTTTTCTCGAAGTAATTATGAAGAGTTCGAAATCAAATGCAAACCAACAAGCAAACAAATTTGAATCTATTTATAAAACATTTAATCCATCGCTGTACGTGATCTAATGTGCAATTATTAAAAGTTCACCGCATTAGAGCGCATTTTTGAAACATGATATTACGCCCGTTAATCTTTTCGTTTTATCGTCACTGTTTACCCTGTCAAAAGAAATAAGATCATATAGAAATAAATATATTTTTTTTAATATGAAGCACATAGTACACATAAAATGTTCATAAAATTTGCTGTAATGAGTATTAATAAGTATCTTAAAAAGGACTTTTCAAGAGAGATTTCCAATTCTTTTGAAAAATATACTGCTATATGCCTTTTATTTTTATCTCAATCGCTTTGACCTCACCGCGAGTTCATCGCCAATCGTTTCCACTTCCTTTGAAGGAACTCGTCGTGCGAAGAAACGAGAAAATCCCTGGCGAAGGTTGCTTGCAGCCAGCCAACCATTTTCTCTCGCGAGCTGCTAATTACGAAGGCATGCGTGAAAGGCCTTTGAGAGGGTGACACGAGACGCGCTTCGGCAATCCGGATTACAGAAGAACTATAACCCCTATTGTCTTTCAAGCTCGTTAGAGAAATAACTCGACGAACGTTCCGGGGCTAACGTCGCGGGTTCTCTCTTGTCGCTCTTTTCTCCGCGTTCTTACATCGTTCCAGCGCGACACTTTTTTCCGCCCGGAATGGACAGGAATCTTAATTGGAAATTTAAACGGACTTGTGGAAAGGAGTTGGTTCTTCCGCCACCGTCGGCAATGTCGAAGAGCAAAAAATTGCACTTCAAATACCGATAGCAGTTTCTTACCTTAGAGAATTAAACTTTCGATGGAATAGATTTTTATATTATTATAGAGAGAGAAATAGGCTAATCTTACGACTTGTCTATAAAAATGTTGCTAATATTACTGAAAAAACGCAAATAAATAAAATTGCAAATTTATAATAATTATAAATTATAATGAGTGCATCTTTTAAGCAAGTGTATGCAGAAGCTTAAATAAACGTATAAGCAAACATTTTGTTTCGGAGAAAGCACATTAGCTTATTGTGTAAAATATTTGTAAAAAAGAAAAACCAAAAACTAAAAAATTAGTAAGGTTCACAATGTGAAACACAAATTTAAATTTTACCGGGTTAGTAGAGCCAGACCACAGGTGGTCTCAGTTTCAAGGAAAATTAATTTTTCATTGAAACGGATTAGATGTGCACAGGGCACAAATTTTTCTCGGTGCGATGCCAAATAATAAATAAATAAATCTATAACATCAGATCACATTTATTTATTTATTAAATAAATAAATGTTAATTAAAGATTTTTATTTTAATAAATCCCTCTGACCCGAGGGGTGTCTCACTCATCAAAAATTTGTACATGTATTGCGAATCACCAAGAATTCTAAGTAATTCCATGTAATACACCGTAAAATTCTAAGTAATTTTAAGTGCGGCGGAATGCGTATAATTATGTAATTTTTTTTAAATAAAATACAATATTTAAAATATTAGTACTGTTTAATTTAGTAAGAAAAATGTAATTATAATAATTATAAAAAGAAATGTTAAGAAAAATAAATTTCTGAGATATTATTGTAAATCATATAGCACCAATATGTATTATGCAAACAATTTTTAATTAGAATTTTTTAAAAATTAATATTGCAAATATTTAGTTGGAACACCTACTTTAAAATATTATATTATAATAAAGATATAACAAAAAGTTACGTGTTCCCAATTATAAGTTTAAAAAAATGTCTTGATTTAAACTTCGTGATTTAAAAATTTAGAAATTTTTAAAAATCAATTTAAAAAACCATTTTTATAATAAAAATTATAATAAAAATTATAATAAAAATTATAATAAAAATTTCTTTTATATAAACTTGAACACACACAAAATACAAATAAAATTAGATTAGATCTGAACAAATTAAATATCAAATATTAATGATTTCATAAATTATAATATTTAATAAAATATATATTAAAAAAACGTCATAACATTATTTTTACTTTTTAAGACGTTTTAATCTTGTCTAAGTTTTTATTGTTTTATGCTTGTAAATCAATGCAAAATGCGTAATTCCAAAAAAATGTACATGTATTGCGACAGTGAGACACCCCTCGCTCTGACCCTTCTAAAGAAGTGTATAAAAATATAAATATAAATATTATAATATTTTTATTATATATATACATAAATAAAAATATAAATTTAATAATATAAAATAAAAAATCTTTCTATAAAAGGGAGTCAAATACTTAAAAATATATTTAAACATATATGCAACAAATTAAAGTTGAAAAAAATAAAAAAGTTAAGACGCATTCCTTTTTTCCTGGCCTTTTTTTTTACCATAAAATGAAAATTTGTCATTTACCAATCGATGCTCATCAGCGGAATTGACTGTTTGTTGAATTGATGTAGAAACTATGTTTTGACCTATAACATACAAAAATCCAAATCCAAATATAAAATCCAAATTATAACATCTAACAGAATTATAATTTGAAAAAATTATTATATTGTATGCAAAATGGAATTTTATATTCGTTTTTTAAGCAAATATTTAATAAAATAAGTTAATATAATTATAATATAAAAAATATAATTTAGAAAATATAAATATAATATAAGAAATTTTTTAAAAAGAAATTTATATATATATATATATATAAGAATACAAAGAAACTGTGTATAAATATAAAAAAAAATTATTATTTATAAATATATAGATATTTATATAAATATAAATATAATTATATAATATAAATATAATTCATATAAATATATAATTACATAAATAAATAAATATATATATGTATATATATATATATATATATATATAATTATATGTAATGAAATGGCAATTTCTAATTCTTATTTTCTATTACTTCGATTTTTACGCCGACTTAATAAATAGCGCAAAATATTTGTTTCAGTAAATAGCCGCTGTCTCGAGAGATGCGTCTACGGACTCTTAATCATGAAGTTGAACTAATTGGACAGATTGATATAATAGCTAATTATTCGTAGAATGTCGCGTTTCGGGTGACAGTATACGGAACGAATTGTATTACCATCTGGTGCTGCGTAAATATACTACAGCATGCCTACGCAATGTAAACAAATGTTAAGAGTGTGCAAAGTGTGCAGAGTGCCAGCCTATTTGTTGTCGCTCCGAAATATTATTTTATGCCATGAATAACGCTTTATAAAATAATTTTATCTTGAATATTCTGTTTCTCGCATTTCCAATTTATTTTAATAAATAAATTGGTACATAATAATATTCCAATATTTAAATTATTTAAATGATCCAGCGATTCGTATATTATTCCGCGCTGTATACATCAATTGTTTCCTGTTACATGAATTACACAAAATAATGAAAAATTTAAAGCACGATACGAAACACAAGTTCGAGTCTACAAGTTAAAGGCATAATTGCCCACTATATAAATATTATAAATAAATTAATAAATTAAAATTCCCAATTCCCTATTGCTTCAATTTCTACTTCAAATAAATAACAATATCATGTCTCATTATTTTTCACATATATGTATTCCCTTTAAATAACGCAAACGCGCGAAATTGCTACGCACAGCGTAAAAGAAAAATCCTCTTTTAAAGTTGCATACGTAAGCGGCTGCTTTTACTCCAGGAGAGACAATTTTTTACACGCGTCCTAAAAAATTAGCGCGATTGCTCCCGCCTTTTGTCAACGCAGTGACGCGACGAGATAGTCGCGATAAATCGCGATATCATTGCGTCTCGCTACATACAATGGGCATATATCTGTATCGAATCCGCCACGCGGGGGTGCCGAACCTAACCCGCAATTAATTTTCAACGTGGAATTAATCGCGCGGCCCCTTATCGAGCCCCAGTCCGCGATACCTTGCCGCCCCATTCTTCTCCCGCTCCTCCTGGAATTTGTCGTCGCTTCTGCGTCGAGTCGTTCGTTCACTCGCAGTTGAATTCTCCCCATAAGCGGCGCCAGAACTATTCATGCAGATGTGCCACAGGTGGACCAGCGTTTATATGGGTGAGCCAAATTATTTATTTATTATAATTTATAACTTGGACAGAGTGGGACAGCATAATTTTAGGGTGGGCCAAAGGGTGGGTCCACCAAGGCCCACCTTTGGTGCCGTCTATGATTCTCCCTCTTGCTTGCACCAATTTCTCATCCAATATAAAATTATGCGGGTCGCGAAATATATTCAACCAATCATCACCAGAATCGAATAATAAACCTCGTGTGATTTGCGTTGACGTGAAATAATCTCTCCGGTCTCGGAATATAATTGGTCCCTCGACGCAGTCATGTATCAAAGTCTGATCCACCTCGAGATTTCGCTAGAACGGAGAGAGTCAATCACCCCCTCTTCCCCTCGCATTTCCGCTACACTCATAGTCTTCGTTTCTCAATGCACTTTGCCAAGTTTGGACTTACATCATTAGCGATTCGAGGCACATATCTTGTTATCTTGCCATTGCCAGCCAGTTGTTGCCACCCGAATGCACGTCTGGGTGTAAGAGGGTGCAATTCGGTATTATTATATATATCGCGATAATAATACCGTACTCTCCACTTTCTATGTATATTTGTTACGTTGTAACAATATAATATTATATACATCATGATTACTAATTATTTTGTTTGAAATTATTGTTGTCCTTAAATTATATTAAAAAAGTCAGAAAAGAGAGAGAAAAAGAGAGATTTTATACGAAAAAAAAATTTGACAAAATACATATGTTTTATGCTGTCCTGCAAAAATCGATAAGTATTAACGATTAAATATCTTAGGAATTAAGGATTAAGTATCTTACAAATAGGTTCGATTCGAATTTATTTGCATGGTTTTAAACTCTCTATAGTTAATTTTAAAAAACAATACTTTAAAGTAGATTTGAACCTGAACGAGATAAATTCGAACTCTTTAAGTAACTCGAAAAATAAGAGCGATTCGAGCAACTAACCTAACCTAACCTAACCTAACCTAACCTAATCTACTTGTAAAAGATTCGATTTTTTTATGATAGAAAGTACTTATAAGTATTATTTCAAACTTTGCAGGCACACAATCTAAAAAAATTCGAATATAATTGTTCTAGATTCGATTACTTCGCAAGTATAATATATATGAAATTTTATTTCTGATGAATATTATTCGAATCCTAGAAAATAAAACTTGATTATTGTATTCGACTCGAAATTTTACGGAATTTTAAAAAGTACATATTGACTTAATTCCATTCATTATATGGAAAAAAAGCAAAAAAATTGATCAAGAATACAAATTTTATTTGTTAATTTGACTGTGCGTTGAATCTTATTTTAATAACGAATTAATTTTGCTGTTAAGACGCTGACGATTTCGCTGCGACAGCGAAACTCTGTTTCTCCGCGCAGTTAAACACGAGGCGACGTGACCGTAGAAGATATGGACGTACTTTAAAGTCCCATCCAAGACGAGAGAGAGAGAGAGAAAACCAACGTCAACGTATAGTTCTCGCATGCAACGCTTGTTGTCGTTGTGTAAACGCAAGGAACACACAACGCGATCAATCTCGTGCGGTTCGCCGGCGATCAATCCGCGGTTCGTTTTGCCGGCGAACGAAAACTGACAGCGCGACACAACCGGAGCTTGGGCTTCCCGTGTGTTTTCGTTTTGACCCTTCGCTTAACCGACGGTACTTCACGATCGTCCATCAGTCAGGCCAACACCCCGGATTCTTTTACGAGCACACGGAAGCGGAGATTACACCGCAAAATTTATTTTATTTTTTCTGTTTCTTTTATGTTTGTTAACGCACGACCCTCGTCGTAAAAGCGCACCGAAATCACGGAACTGCGGCGCATGGCCGGAAGTAATGGCTCTTTAACTACTCGGAATCGGACTTTAGTGGGCATTTCTAGAGTTAATATTGTCGGCGTAGGTGGTTAGGAAACGACGGCGTGATTTTTTCCCTTGTTGTATAATATGACACGCAGTTTGGAGTTATTTCAAAGAGATCTTAAAGTTTCAACAAATCAATAAAAATTAGAAAAACTATATAGACGGACAAAGAGAGACCCCTACCCCATAAATATCTAACCTAACCTAACCTAACCTAACCTCTAACGCAAACCTATTTCTGATTTTAAATTGAAAGGTTTCTTTGGGTTTTTCTGTTTCGAAAATCGCTTCAAAATCGTATAGTACTATGATTCTTTCAAAAATTTACTTATGCGAGTTATTTTGCTTTTTGAAATTTATGATAAAAGAAGATTGATATCTCCGAAACTACGAGCGATAGCAACTTTTACTACTCTTGAACTTTTGTTCTAAATGATCCATTTATCAAGAATCCATAGTCAAATCTGCGCGCCACGAAAATCGTATTAGTATCCCTACAAAAAGACGTTTATCGAAACTGCGAGTGTACATGTTTTTTAAAAAATTTGAAAGACACTTTAACTCTTCTGTCAATGCATAATTTTTCACCTTTCCAACAATATATGGGTATCCGGTACCAACGTGTTTTCGACACATTGCACTGCGACAATTTCTTTATAGCAATTGTTGGGCATCGAACATATAATACTTTCTCGTTAGATTTTAGGAAGTTTTCGAATACTAAGACCCTGTATTTTCTTTCGAGCGGAGAAAAGTTTCGATACATTTTTTTCGATATATTTGGGTATTCAAAATAAGCTGCCAGAACTTTTTTCCGATTGAAACAAAATACAAAGGGCTTTTTTATTCGAAAAGCTCCCAAAATATGATGAGAAAATATGTTCGAAAGTACATATATTTTAACTCTTTATCAATGAACGGCTACCCAAGATTGCTTTGGGTATCTATTCATTGACAGAAGAGTTAAAAGACTTGCGATAGAATATAAAAAAGTAGATGTGTTTATCTCGATCTGTCTATTTGTGTTATATAGTATCATGTCAAATATCAGTGTTAATTTGCATGTTTACGTCATACAATCGTTTTTGTGGTCGTTTACTTTCTACGTTTAGGACACGAGCCGCGGAGCGTTTGTTACTATCTCGTTCCTCGACTCTTGTAGTGCAAGCGTGGCTTTTAATAAGAGGATTTGCTCGTGATACAAAGGGGTATTGTTCCCAGAGCTATTATCAATTTACAGGACTTCCGAGCGCGCGCTACATGGCAATTTGCGCTGCGTATTAAAAATTATTCCGTTAACATTTTGAGCTCACTCTCTCGCCCCATGTCCGTAAAAACCGTACAATTAATTTTCATCGGACGCGCAATTTTTGCACCGCTCTTTAACGAAGATATTTCTATATAATGTGGCGTACGACAAAGAATTAATATTCTCTTTGCAAAATTATTTTAACATGAAATTATTTTACATGATATCGCTTTTATCAAAAAGAATCAAAATAATATTAGTTAAAGAAATTTTTTAAATAATTCTTTTCTTTAACAATATATTATTTAGTGGATGAAATATATGTATAATAATTAAATCTTGTAAATAATAGTATTTAATGTTAAATTCATGTTAAAAATTAAACATTTACATGCGCAAACAATACAACAATACGTGTGTATACATATATTTATAAATTTATGTAAATATATAATATTTATCTTTCTCTCTTTTTTTCTCCTTTATAAAGAGTTTTTCAAACGTAATTTAACACAATAACAAGAATAAGACAGAGATAAGAAAGCGAGGATAATAGCGGCTCAATGCAGCTCAATTAGGACTAATTCACTTCATTAGGACTAATTAATATCGTAGCATTCTTGCGAGAACGCGCTGCAACGAGCAGAAATTAAAAAACATTCGCATAAACGGCTTATATTTTAATACGCGAATCTATTTCGGCTCATAATCTGCACAGCAGCTAGTAGACCCGTGCTTTTTTAATTAAGCTGTCTCATCGGGTCGCCTCTCCGCTTGACTTTCTCGTCCTCGTTTATGAAGTTATTACATGAGGAAAAGGCGAGAAAAAACGAAAATACGACGACGGCGGTGGCGACTATCTTTCCGCAGCCTTTTAAAATCCACAGTAAATGTTTAATCAGTTAATATCGGAAAAAGCTATGGCATCTGCGGCATATCGATATTATCGGTATATATCGATTTCTCTCCTTGTTTTTTTCACGAACTTAAACGACAAAGGCGAGAAAGAGACGAGATGAGCGAAAAGAAAAGGAAAGAGAGAGAGAGAGATGGGAGGAAATATTTGCAGAACCACGAAGACTACTCCACAGCTTCCGCTGGTCATATTTTATCGCTATATCTAGCCTTTCTCGTGTACTACGCTTGTATCTCTTTTCTATTACTATACGACAGTTATACTTATGTAACAAGACATGGCCCATACATTATTTTATTATTACTATTTATTATTATTACTATTATCTATTAACATATTATTTATAACTTACTTTATTAATAATATTTTTTCGTTCTAATTACACTAGTTTACAGCTAAAAATTATTTTAAACTCGACAAAATGTTTCTTATAGATTTTTGGGTGCTGAAAACGATGCCGTATAAACCAAATTTCACTAGCACGTCAGATTTCCATAATAAGGTTTAATGTGTAAAAAATGGCTCTTTTTGCGATATTTGAGATTTTTTTGTAAAAAAGATTAACGATATCTGGAAAGTCTGATATCATGTAAAAAAGATTAACGCTATTTGGAAAGTCAATAAATATCACGAATGTATTGTTTATCCCTTATAAAATGCATTTTCTTTATTTCAATACTTTACTTTTTAATCATGTTATGAAAATTAAAGCTGGGAACTACTTCTCATATGAAGATGCTCCTGAGGAAAAAAGATTTTTGGAAAAAAATTTTTTTTGGTCAAATATATACATATATATATATATATCAATTTTTTACTTGTGTATATATTTATAAATTGATTTTACCATTATTTGTCTCCCTTTAGATCATACAACTTTTGTTTGGAACATTTTTTCGAAAAATTCAAGGTAGGCAATTAAAAGAAGATACCTATACATATATAAATAAACATTTAGTAGATATCACGATAAGTTACACTGTATATGTGTATGGATAGCCCTAAACTCAAATTATGAGAATAATTATATCACTTTATCATTATAAGCGGAATATTTGCTATCTCAGCAAAACTCTGTATTTAAATCCTTCTTATAATTAAAAAGATACCGAAATAAAAAAAATGCATTTTATAGTCATATATGTGTGTAAAATGAATTTTATTTCTTTGGATCATATACATTATATTATGCGTATTATACATGACTCATGTGTTATATTTTTTGACAAATGTAATATAGAAATTTAATTATTAGAATATATAGAATAATCGATAATCAGCTATCACAAAGATATATCGAACCTCTCCTCTTCAGGGGAGGTTCGATATATCTTTGCAATATAGGTACTCTTCGCGATTATATTCTATATATTTCGAAAATAAACGTACCAAATGGAGTAAGTTTAACGAGTCAATTCCATAGAAAAAGATATAACGAAAGAATTTGTTCGCAATGACAATAACTGCGGCAAAAATATGCTGACGATCCCCCGACAAAGAGGGTACTTAAGTCCATTCGCCACCATATAATTCTGTTCCGTTTTTATTAAAGCGGATACGCTCGTCTCGGGCTTTTTTCCTTCGTCAAAGCGACGAAATACCACCACGAGGTTAATTTTCGTGATGAAATATACCGCGGTAAGTAACCGCTTAATGCGCATTGCGATTCCCACGGGACGATTTTCTTTTGTGACAATAGTAATTACCGGCGGCGAATTATTTTGGACAATTCTTAGTCTCTGTCTGCAGAACGGAAATCGTTTATCATTTATTTCGAGAGGTAAAGTGCAAAATTATCCATAGCGTAAGCAAACATATAGCGTAAGTGAAGAAAACAATAAGAGAGAATTCAAACACATAAATTAACACGTAAGAAAAAAATGTTAAATATTTGCATTAAAAAAATCTACAAATGAAGAATTCAAGATTTTGTTAATATAAATCTATTGTATTTAGAGCTAATTATACTATTTTATTATTAATATAACATATAATAGCCATATATAATACGTATAATTTAATGTATATAATTCAAAAAAATAAAAGAAATAAAAGAAATAAGAAATATGTATAAAATGTATTTTACATGCATACATATATGTATGACTATGATATGTTATATTTTTTTTTAGATATAATATAGAATCAGAACGAAAAATTATTATTAATAAATTAAATTATAAATATAATATGTTAATAGATAGTAATAATAAAATAATAAGTTAGCTGAATGTATATTAACTAAATCTTGAATTCTTCATTTATCGACTTTTTAACGTGAACATTTGATTTTTCCAAAGTATCAAGGCAATATCCATTTTTGAAAGAACACGAATTGCACTTTTGTGTACTCTACTCATTGTTCTCTTTTTCGCGCGAAATCTTTCTAAAACCTAGTTTTCTTGAAACAATCGTGCAACTTTTCCTATTCTCTAGACGACGCGACATTGCGTATATAAGAATTTCATGTTATCGCGCAAAAAAAAAAAAAAATAATAAAAATAGTCGGTATACAGTCAAGTGGAAAGTGCAGTTTTTTCGGATTGCAAAGCACTCTTGCTTTATTGAGACGATTGCAAACTCGCAAAGTGTCGTAAGAATTGAAGATTCTTCGAAGAATATTAAATAAATCTAGCGCGCGCGCGCGCGGTTTGCGCGAGATTTTCGATATTTGTTGGCAAAAATATATTACAATCGTGACTTTTTTATTAAAGATAAAAATTATATATTACATAAAAAATAATCAAATAATAAAAATATATAAAATTTTTTTTTTTTTAAATAAATTTATAAAATTCAGAATATGTATATGAGTTTTAAGACAAATTTTATTTCCAAGATATACAAGGTGTAACAAAAATGTAGACCGCTACTTCAGAAGTGTATTCTACTCATCGAAATGAGCAAAAGAAAAATTCATATAAATATGTATAAGTCCAAAAATCGTTGTTTATCACATTACAGTCATGTTTGGGTTGAAACTAAAGATAATTACAAAGCGTACTATTTTATTTTCAACAATACAAAACAGTGAAAATAATTATCAAATCTCAAGATAATTCATTCTTAAGCAAAATGATAATCGTTTTCCAGAAATTGTCTGTATACAGCACCTATGTCAACAATCATTTTTGGACATATGTTTATATGAATTTTCTTGCTCATTTCGATGAGTATGAATATGCTCCTGAAGTAGCGGTCCACATTTTTATTATACCCTGTAGATTATTTCAGTATAGATCTATAGATAACACTAGTTTACAATTAAAAATTATTTTAAACTAGACAAAATGTTATAGATTTTTGGATGCTGAAAACTAAATTTCACTAGCACGTCAGATTTAAAATAATTAAAATGAGATATCCTATATTTATTTTTAATGGAATCTATCACGATAATATGTGTATCGATAGTCCTAAATTACAAATTATGAGTATAATTATATGACTTCATTATCATAGGCGGAATATTTGCTATCTCAGTAAAACTCTGTATTTAAATCTTTCTCCTAACATGACTAAAAAATAAGATATTAAAATTTAAAAAAATGCATAAGGAATAAACAATACATTCATGACATTTGATCAGAATTTCCAGATAACATTAACCTTTTTCACAAACTTTTTTACAAAAAAATCTCAAATATCGCAAGAAAGCCATTTTTTGCATATTAAATCTCAATTATTTCGGAAACCTGACGTGCTAGTGAAAATTAGCTTGCGGTATCGTTTTCAGCATCCAGAAATTTATAAGAAACACCTTGTCTGATTTAAAATAATGAAAAAAATATTTTTTTGTAAACTAGTGTAATCGTCAGAGTGAAATTTGTATATAAAATGACAAAAAAAGAGATAGAGAGAGAGAGTCGCGTCATCGATCGTTTCATCTATCACTATTTCTCTTCACGCTTCTTGTGCTCATTCTATCTGGCGACGAAACAAAAATATCCGGCGCGCATTTGCGCGGAAACGTGCAATTTTACGGGTCGCAGCTCACCCCGTATGTCGCGACTCGTCGAAACCCTCTTTCTCTCCCGTGAAGCAAAACGAAGCGATCGCGAAGCTGAAAATCAGCCAGTATCGACCGTGTCTTTCTCTCCCTTGAACCACATTCCGCGGAGTGTCTCGGGGACGGAATCGCTTTGATGACTTTCGTAGTTCGTTCGACTCTCGCGCACGCAATGCTGCTCTGCCAAGCTCGCACGTACGTTTGAATTATAACCCGCGCGTGCGACGAGTTCGCAATAATCGTGACCGTTTTATCGTATCACTATACGGGTCACCCATGTATAGCGGAACGTCCCAAAAGGGTGTAACACACCTTAGGAGCGGCTAAATTTTGCGAATTGGAGGCATCGGAAGAACCATTAATTATATACTCCGTTTTTTTGCTACAATAAATTTACGGATTTATTAGCTAGATGATAAATTAGTATTTGTTGCTGGTTAGGTTAAGTTAGATTAAGTTAGGTAACTATTTTATCTCGAATTCATATGTTATTCGAATTATCAAAATTACTCGGATTTTAAAATCGGGTTAACTCTTCTGTCAATGCAAAATTTTTCCTTTCCATCAATGTATGGGTACCCGCGTATGTACATGTTTTCGACACATTGTACTGCGACCATTTCTTTATAGCAGTTATTGGGCATTAAACATTTTTTTCTGTATTTTAGGATTCTGTAATTTCCTAATACAAAGGTCCTTTGCATTTTGTTTCCGGCAAAGAAAAATTTGACACATTTTTAACATTTGGAAAGTTGCTTTATTGATAAACCTTATTAACCCGCCTTATATCAATGAATGAATACGCTGGTATTCAAAGTTGCTATAATGGGGTTTTTCAAACATGCCAGTGTCACCTATGCAAAAATTTAGACTCGTATTACATATTCGAGTTTATATAGCTCGGGCTACGTCCACAAGATGGAAAGTCCAAGTCGTAAAATTCCGGCGCTCTTGCAATTTGTACGTCAACCCCGGCACTTAAAAGTTTACCGAAAGAAAACCTTTGGTCATTCGTCCGCCGAACTTTGTAGCGCATGAGGGCGCGTTCTTGAACATACATCCAAGACCCTGTTTACGGCGCGCTCCGTCTGTATAGTGTCAATCGTCTGCTATTCAAGTTTCACGCCAGCTTGGTCTGTGGTTTACGACCGAGATACCTACGCTCTTTCAAGTATTAAAATTTCCGAAGGGGATTACCCATCCCCCCCCCTCAGCGCGTGCCTTCTTGCATTCTTCTCCCCTATTTTTTTCCGGACATCGACGCGATATTTCTCCCCTGTGACACACCGCTGAGAGAAATAGCTCGACTCGACGGATCTCGCACGTTAAAACATAATCAGGCGTTACAGCTGGATAGGGCGCGATAAAGCTAACACGCGGGGGGGCGAGAGCGGATAATTACGTAAATACGATAGCGGCAGCATTATTTATGCGTCGGATGTAAGAGAGATTTATGGTGCATCGTGGCACTGCACCGCATGTCTGATAAAATTAAAAGTCTCACCGTAGTTTAAACACGCTGCGAATTCAATTAAAAATAATGTATCATTCCGAGCGTATTTATAGAGAGATAATTATTTATTATAATATTATATAAATGCATTAATGTTCGATCCTAATAAAAAACATATAGCATATTATAGTTCTCTCTCACACCACAAGAAATTTTTGACACAATACATTTATATATATACATGTTATTTATGTGATGACAGGTCATTACAAAGTCATTATAAAGTGACCACTACAACACATTTGTCGAATTAAAAGATTTTTAAAAAAACTTATCTACATATGACATCTTCCCTTTCAATATCATATTCTCATATAGCTTTTTTTATTCGAAATCAAATTATACATTGTTTTATGCGACACACAAGGTTATTTTCGGGGTCACTTTATGAGTTTCACACATGCATTTGACACATTAGTCATATTAGCCTTTAACCAAAATTGGTTAATATTAATACTGCACGAATTCAAATCATAAATATTTTTTTCAATAAATTAGCCATATCTATGTTAAATATTGCGGGCGTACTAAAAGGATATACGAACTGCTAGCTCTTAACATAATTCTTCAATTATGATTAATATCTTACTTATATCTCATTTAATTGAAAGTCAATTAAATTGAAGATACATTTTTTTTTTAAATACTCAATATTGAGTATTCAAGATGTCCCACTTTCTTTCTTGCTTCATTATTTTACAATGATAAATTCTTTGGCAAAAAAATTTCAAACTATATTTTTTCTTAATGAGGTATATCTATCTAAAAATAAACTGCAGTGTGTTTATTAATCTCACGCAATTTCCTGAGCATTTCTAATTTCAGTAGAAAGACACTTGAGGATTTAGAAGAATCTCAAGAAAAGTTAATCGTACAAGTTTGCTATAATATACATGGACACAATACTGCGAGGTATTCTATGCAAAAATCGACCATTTCATCGACCGTTTGCTCTTCCCTTTCGTCGCATCAATTAGCAAAGCAATACAGCTTTGTGTCCTGCAGTTAGAACTTTCAAATTGCATGAACTGTGCGACTTATACACGAGGAAAAGTGATCGTGACTTACATAGGTGTTACATGTTGGTGCAGCGTGTCTTGTGAATGATTGCGATTGCACTAGTCACGAAATGTAAATCATGGATAGCCGAGAGATGTGGGCTCTTCTGCACTAGAAAAATAGTATTTTCATTAAAAAAATTTTTCACTTATTTTTAGAGTATTTTGTTTTAAAATATAGGCACCAAAAGTATCCTCTAAAATGGGATGCTTTTAAAGATTTAATATCAGATATTCCTAGTTTATTAACATGCAGACAAAATGGGATTTATTTTTATATTATCAAAAAAAAAATATTTTACAGCGTACAGGCAAAGAAGGATCATAAAGAAAGCATTGACATATACATAGAACATGAGGCACGAGTTTTGGGTCCTGAACGATTAAATTAGGTTATATTACGTTATTTAAGTAATCAATTTACTTATGATAAATACAAGTGAAAAAATTGTACTTTTATTCTAAAAATTTCCTATTTATTTTTAGAATATTTTGTTCTAAAATAGGAGCCAAAAGGATTCTCTTACTTTAAAATGGGAATCCCGTAAAGATTAATATTAGAGATATTTCTAATTTATAAAAATGTTACGAAATGGGATTTATTTTTTACAATAATAAAGAAATATATTATTTTACACACACACACACACACACAACACGCAGCCAAAGAAATAAGATTATAAAGAAAGCGCATAGACATACACATAAACCGAGCATGAGACACATAGGTCCAGAATGATTAAATTAGGTTATGTTATGTTACACATTACTTACTCGTGAACACTTTTCTTAAATAGCTAAAAATTTCCTTTTTTAAGCCATTTATTATTATTAACTATATCCATTCTTTTAATAAACTAAATAACTAAAACTATTCAATGGTAAGCATTGCACTGCATTGCAGACTACAACACACTATATACATAATCATATACATTGCTGCAACAATATGACAATGGCTGCGGTCGAGAATGCGCTGCGAATGCTCCGAAACATCATTCTATCTTTATTCTTCTGGGTTACGTTCCAAAATTTATTCCTTGGGGTAGAGTAGCTTATTTGTGACCAATCAGAACAAAGAAATTTGTGTTTCTTTTGATCTAATTGGCCAATCAAAGACTACTCTACTCCAAGAAGTAAATTTTGGAACGTAGCCCTGAATGTAGAACAAAGATAGAATGATGTTTCAAAGCATTCGTAATGTATTCTCGACCGCAGCCAATATAATGCCAAATGAACAGTCCGTGTAAAAAAACATATGACTGTTTGTTATTAACAAGAAATATATATTTTTAGTTAAAGAATGTTCTAGAAACACTTAAGAATATCTATTAATAAAAGAGGATTTTATAGTATTCAGTCCACTTCGAGAATACAATTTTTATCAATGTGAGGGAGAAAGGGAACGTTACTTTTATACTGCTACTACATAGTCCGTCTCGATACATAGCCAGTGAGAGGATAACCTGGCCAATTAGATTACACGAGGGTGAATAGCAAGATACAGATGTGCAATTCGGAGAAGAGTGCTACGAATGCAAGAATGCACTCGCAGATGGACATGGAGCTCCAAGGCAGTCCCTAGAACGTTTTGTATTTTCATGGCTAAGTGAGAATAAAGAACCATGCGCTGATCATAAATATTTACTTGTCCGACAGAATCGCACCAAGAGAGGTTTATACGCGGCTATTTCCAGATGAGATTAGATCGAGGATTTTTTTTCATAAAAACAACCGTCATGGATATAAAAATTTATCACGGCTAATCAGATAACGATTAAAACGCGAATATATAATTGAAATGTCAATAAACCGATTAAGAAACGTCGAAAATACACATTTTGGTATATGTTAGGTATGTAATATTTAATATCGCGCGCAGAAGATCTAGACCTGCCGAAATGGATCCAATTTGCCGAACAATTCGTGTAATGCAAAATGCAAAAAGTATTTTGAAAATAGATCATCATCTTGGATCAACAAAAAAGTTCGTGCAAGTTTCAAAACTACAAAGCTTTGCGCTTCTGTCTGAATCGTTTCGTTGCGAAAATAAAAACAATCGCTTTTCCAAAATTAAGAAACGTCTAGGATATGGATTATTTAGAATTTAAACCCGGGGCAGAATAAATTGCAGCGAAGTAGCTCAAAGATACTCTCTCTCACGTGTACACGTCGTAGTGCGGTGTGCACTAGGCGAATAAACTCGGTCGAGCGTGTCACATGACGTTTCATGAAAGATGTACGAGCGCATATTGTATTAGGGTACACATCCGCTTAAAATAACGCGCTGCGTCGTCTGGAGGTTTTTTTGCAGAGCGCGGGTGCGATATACGGAGAAGGAGGAAGAGGAAAGAGGAAGGAAGAGGGGGGAAGAGAGAGAAAGGGGAGAAAGAGGGGCGGAGAGAAGGGAGGGGGAGGGAGGGATGGGAGGAAAGGGGAGAGGGAGGGGGGTGGAGAGAGAGAGAGAGAGAGAGAGAGAGAGAGAGAGAGAGAGAGAGAGAGAGAGAGAGAGAGAGAGAGAGAGAGAGAGAGAGAGAGGGGGGGGGGGGGGGATGACATCCGCGAGTCATGTAAAGCATCAATAAGTGTCGTACGGTGAAAAGTTTAAGGGCGAGGAGAAGAGAGAGAACACTTCGACGGAAAACAATCAATCGCCGCTCTTTAACGTGCTTAAATCGATCCATCCATCCCTCCATTATCGCTGCGTGGTCATAAAAAAGAAGAATTTGACGTACGCATCGCCGCCGGCTTTTTTTTCTCACATAAAACACGCGAAATTCATAACGTAACTGAACCACTTTTCTTCTTATTTATGAATTATTATGGATTCTTGAATAAACCACTTATACGCGTCGCGCCCTGAAACAGCTACACATTTTTAGAAAATAGAAGAGAGTATAGTGATGGAATTAAGTAGGTATCTAACAAGTAGGTTCGAATTGTTTGCATGGTTTCGAACTCTCTATATATATTTCTTTTAAAAAGCAGTACTTTCAAATAGACTTGAACCTGAACGAAATAGGCTCAAACTCTCTGTGAGTAGCTCGAAAAACAAGAATAGTACTTCGAACCTTGATCAAGTATGTTCAATCTTTTATGTTTATGATTACTTATGAGAAATATTTAGGAACAATTGTAGGGATCATTTTTCTTTTTTTTTTTTTAAATAATCAGAAAGAGTTCAAAACCATACAAACAAATTCGAAATACTTATTTGTAAAATACTTAATCCCATCCCTAGAAGAGAGCTAACCTAACCTAACCTAACCTAACGGTTTCTTCTCTTAATATATGTAACATTACACGTAAACCACATTATTCCCATCCTGCCGTTTCTCTCTCTTACAATTAGAAGGAAAAAATCTGAAGAAAGAAAATTATTTTTAAATAATGTCCATATACAACTCGGTAAATTAGTGAGATCGTTGAGTGCACGGGGTCGTATTATTTCAGTCTATGATACGACGAGCGTACCGTCGCCGTTAATTCTCGTTTGCGTTTATGACGTGACCTGGCAGGATGCGTGCGAGCACCGATGTCGCATGCATGCGTGGGCGACTGCATGCGTGCGTGCTTATCTAAGTTCGTGCGAACGCGGCGGGAGCTTTAACGTACTTCCTTGCGTCAGTATTAAAGTTGCAACCGAGCCGCGGGAAGAAGGAAGCCGGAAGGGAAAGAGAGTTGTCGACTCAAGGTTCAGGATGCAACGAGAGAGAGAGGCGATAGAGAGGCCCTCTGGTTGATGCACCAGCCACAACCTGGCTGCTTGGCATAGGAGTAACTGCCGAGCTATGTTTATTGCACACAACCCAGTTTGTAAAGCCCACTTTAAATGGAAATAACGTACCTCCTTCTCTCTCCCTCTCTCTCTTTCTCTCGCTCTCTTGTTCCTCTATTGCGGAAACAGAAGTTTTCACGTTCGAGGCGGTCGCGCCGACGCCCTGCAGTTGCAGCTGCATCTAAGTTCGGCCGTTGGGAAACCTGCTGCTTTTCTACTCGTGGATCTACTCCTCTGTCCTCGCGATAAACTGCAGCGACTAATTGAGAAAGGGAGCGAATATATTCTGTTCACACGAATTCCATATACAGGGTGTCCGATAATGATCGTACGATCTCTCGTGTACAAGAGTGAGTTAAGAGCGAGTTAAACCGAGTAAAAAAGTCCACTATCATTGTGCGACCTTCACAATAATTAATGAGAAATTAATTAAACAATATCGGGGGGGGGGGGCGCCAACTCGCGCGAGTATAAGCGCGCGGCGAGAAAAGCCGCGAGATTCCAGCGTATTTAGCAACCGCGTAATATTGGATGTCTCTTCTCATATGCCATGGTTATGAAAGATTAAAGTTAAGAACTACTTTTTATATGGAGATGCTCCTGAGAAAAAAGGTTTTTTTATAAAAAAATTATTTTTTCCAAAATTAATTTTACCATTATTTGTTCTTTTCTAGATCATACAATTCTTGTCTGGAAAATTTTTTCTAAAATGCATTTGTTTCGAAAATTTTAAGATGGGCAATTAAAATGAGATACTCTATATAGTCTATATAGGTATAAATATACATTTAGTGGAATCGATAGCCCTAAACTATAAATTATGAGTATATAATTATATGATTTCATCATCATAAGCGAAATATTTGCTATCTCAGCAAAACTCCGTATTTAAATCCTTCCTAACATGACTAAAAAAATATCGAAATAAAAAAATGCATTTTATAAGAAATGAACAATACTTTCATGACTTCTGATCAGAACTTCAAAATATCATTGACCTTTTTTACAAAAAAAATTTAAATATCGCAAAAAAAGTCATTTTTTGCATATTAAACCTCAATTATTTCAGAAACCTGACATGTTGATGAAAATCGGATTGTGGCATAGTTTTCAGTATCCAAAAATTTAAGAAACATTTATCTGGTTTCAAATAATAAAAAAAATATTAGTTTGTAAACTAGTGTAATCAATTATCTATTATATTATCTCATTTAAATATATATAATTCTTAAAACACACGCGTGCATTTTGTTTTTAATTGTTTCTTTCTCATCCGCAGGCTATGCTCATAATTTATTCTCGTTAGATTTAGAATTAGAAAGAGATAACCATGTCTCTCTTTATGCGAAACGGTTTCCCTGCTTGACGCAATTTTACGTATTTTATGTATTGTAAGTTGTATGTCGTTACGTCGGGGTATTATGGTGAATTTGGCGGAAAATGTAATATCGCAGTCGCGGATGCCGCGACGAGCTCGGGTCACAGTAATCCAGCATCCCGTCTCCATCTTGCATCAAAAGACGTCTGTGCGTCTGTTTGCGAAAAGTAAATTGAAGAGTGATTATATATAACAATGAAAAAAAGAAAAATTTCACAATCCGAAAACGTCGTGAATAATCGCGAGGACGTCACAGCGTAACGACGTAAGCCTTTTCCTCCTCTCTTCTCTTCTTCTGTAATCTTCAATTCTAATAATTTTTTTCCTCACAAAACTCTTTCGCCCTATAATAGCACGTCTGAGATTTTTAGCTCCTCGTGATTTCCACAAGGTTGATATATTTTTTAAACTTTTTTTACGCTAATTAGAGTCTTATATATGATTAATACGCGTAGATCTATAGTTATTGCGAGTTATAGTTGTTCTGAGATGCAAGGCAACCGGCTACCATGACGGCATATAGCCGTCAGAATAGCGTAATGTGTTAATATCGTTTGCTGACCGCTTTAATTACTTTAACAATTCTATAACACGCTAATTGTTGCGCAAGTATTGTAGTTGTTAGTTTTTTATAAGATTGCGTGCATTTTAATTATTGTAATTGTGCGCTAAACTGTTTGGTACTGCAACATTTTTCTTGCGCGAAATTAAAAGTTTCTTCTCTGAAGAAGTATGATTAAGTACGCGCGCCTACGATAAAGGGACGTAAAAGTGAATTACAAAAAAAGAATGTCACGACCTTTTCGCATGGAAGAAAGAATCTTTTTAGGTTGCAATCCAAGTTATCATCGCGTGCATGGAATATTTGCACAAATAATTATATTTCCAGACGCGCATTATCAAAAAATCTTGCGGAAGACCTCTTTCATATATACGTTTATATTATATTTTAATCGTGTGCAACATGACCCGTTACATTTTGCAACTCGATCACACTGTATAATGGCGAACGCGATGAAAATCGATAATAAACACAGTCGCCGTCTGACTGAAAGGAACGCTGCTTTTTGAAAAGAGCGTTCACGAGGAAAATTATTTTCGCAAGAACTTTTCTGCAAGAAAGTAATTATAAAATAATGACCAGTGGCCAAAGTCTTGCTTCGTAATTAGCAGACAAGCACGATGATTAAAAAGTTACATCTCTCCACTGAAATACCTCTTCTTTCTTTATAATTTGAATCTCTTTGCGAGTCTCTCTTTACATTCAATTTGAGTCATATCTGATATTAAATGACTCGTATCTTCAGTGCAGAATGAATTTTCACCGGAGAATAGTCATCTTTTGCCACTTGATATTTTAATCTCCTTTCCTAGCATGACTATATGTAAAAATTAATCTCAAGCTAGCCGTCAAGCGGCAGAAAAGTATAATCCGGGTACAAAGGGTTAACATGTCGCGACGCGAGATGTTTCCGGCAAAAAAAACACAAGCCCACATATGCATTAACCGTGTACGTCGCAGGTGCACGCGACGTTAATAAAAATACAGTGCGACTTCTGAAATCCGAAAGAGCTATGATAATCCGAACAAGTTTCTCTCAAGTCTATATACATTGAGAATTATAAAATGTCGCGTTTCTGACCGCGGTTTGCATTTTAAATTTATATTCTTTCAAATTTATTTTATCAAACAAATTGATAAAAATATATAAGATCTATTTTTTGTTAATTTTTATCTACAAATATCGCTCGACCATTTTAGAATCGATTTTAATTAATCAGTCGAACGTTAAAGAATCAAATTGTCAGAGATAAAGAATTTTTCTAAAAAATAAACTTTGTGATATATACATATATATAAATGGATAAAATCGATCAAACAAAACATTATTCTTCATTTGATTCCAACTGATTTTTATTTTAACAGATACGTATTTTGAAAAATCGTTAAAACGTTATAAATGAAATGTACTAGTGAAAATTGAAAACTTTTTATAAACAATGTTGATCTTTCTTATTTGCGCTAAGAATAGATTTATATTTGTTATTTAATCTAAAAAATTAGCTTTAACAGATTTGTAATTTGAAGATTATTATTATGTAAGACACTATTCGCGCAAGATAAATCGTCATATATAATAAATATGCTTATCTATTGTTGTCATTATTTTCAGGTAAGTTTTCCTACCGATGATCACATGTAATGTATTATTCTACATACTTGGTGTAATGGTAAGTAATCCTTACATGCATGAAGTGTATTGAATTTCAAAGGCTTTTTAAGGCTGAGTTTTAAAGGTACAAACTAGAGATAACTTTTTAATATAATTTTAAAGATTTTTATCACAAAGAAATTTGTAATGTAGGAATTAGATACTGAAAATAATGAACATTTGTGACAGATGTAAATCTTCTTCAACAATTTCACTAAGAGAATGTTTGATTCGCGAATCATTTATCCATGATGTATTCATTGGGAGGGTCTTGTTAGCTCACGTCCCGATAGCACACATCGATTGATGCCTAGTGTAATCAGCATAATTGCCCAATCAGAGTGTCCTAGTGTTCAACTAGTTAATAATGTGGGCTATCGAATCCTGTTCGTATTCATTAATATCCATATGTGTATTTATAATTTTACTGGACTCAATATTTTATTTATAATATATACAGAATTTTTGTCGATAAGAAACACATAGGATAATTCAAACCTCCGGACGACTTTGACTTAGGCTTAACAAGCACACTTTTGCAATGACACGAGAGGAATTGACGAATCGGCATTATATGACAACCATATCTCCAAACAGAAAGAAGAGGAGATGTCGCGAGTTGAAGTATCGCGGGGGGGGGGGGGGGGAGCTAGCAAATTCATCCAGGGGTCCTTCTTCCGTCCTATACGTTATTTCCCATTCTCACATCTCGAAGATATGCACGGCTATTCAGGGCTTTAAGAAGATTCTCCATAATCCAAATCATACAGGTGAGGCGTCTACTCGGCCGCGAATTGGATATTTCACGTAATTCCCGCGCAGGGAGGACTGTAATGTAACTCCACTTAATTCCCAATCGGCTTAACCTATATGCAACGCCTGCCACTTGACGCTATTCCGAGACCCCCTCGCGGATTCTCGCAGAAATATTTAAGGAACACATACGAAGGAACAGTACGTTAGCTTCCTCTTTCTGTATTACAATCAGAAATCACGGACGCGTTCCCATCCCATCCCCTCCCTCCCCCCCCCTCAACCCTCCATCTCGTTTCCACCGACGCGCCGTTGATAGAGGGATACATACGTTCGCGAAATTTTGTCCGCGATTTCTCTCATTTTTCTTCTGGCTCAAAGTTTGCTCCTTTATTTGAGAAGGGATTTCAGGTGTTCCGTTGTATGCGCACGAAAGAGCCAACGGGATAACCGAGTTTACGATGCAAATTCCGGCAATATTTCACATCCGACAGTCGAACAGATATTTGCAATCCGTTGCTCCGTTATTTATTTACCAGGTGGGGGATATGAGGGAAAAAGTATACCGGAGGCTTCCTGCGCGCCAGCCGTTCGTGAATAACGAAGTGCGGATTGGGGGTAAACCTAGAGGGTGGGATGCGGGAACAAGGAGGACGCGGAATGAATAGAGCGGAAATACGGGCAAGATTATAGCGTTGCGGCGTGCAACCATTGCTGTTTCGATGCGGAAATGGAATTAATGTCTCTTTATCGAAAAAGAAAGAGAGTTTCTCTCAGGTCTCGCGAGGAATGAGCCGGGTAATTAAATTTCGCGATAGTCCATCGGCTGCTGGCTGCTTTCAGATTATCTGATTATAGTGGACCGTTATTGCCACATCTCTCGTTAGCCATATGCCGCCTGCAAAATGTTCAATAGAATGATGATAAAGCAAAAAGAACGAGTAAGATTAGGTTAAGGTTAGGTTATGTTCGTCGAACTTATTCATTGTCAAACACCGTTTCTCATTACGAGTTGTTTAAGCAAAGTTGAAGACTTATATATCGATGATTTCTGTAATTTCTGTATATTTTAACGAAGTAGTTGTAAATTAATAATAATAATGTTTATTTGATCCCCTTGGGACTACAAAGGTGCTTTTTTGCAAGGCGTACCCAAATCTTTTTACAATATTCTTTAATTCCTTTTCACCTGGCCATAAGCGACCTTACACAACTATAATCCCCCATCTCCCCCTCTTCTTCATCCTCCTTTCCTTTCCTTCTCCGTCTTATCCTCCTTCCACAATTCTTTTCTAAATAAAGGCATATAGGATGTTTAGGATCGAATCGGATTCGAAGCTGGGACCTTTCGCCCAACAGTCCGCTACTTTCGCGTCCACGCGAGGCCACATGTCACCCCTAAATAATTGTAAATTATTTTTCAATAAAAAAAATAGAACTGTTAAACGATCGAAAACTATATATCGGTATTACAAATATTTAAACATTAATTAGTCAATTCAAATATTTAAATTATTCGGAAAATTTGAAATAATATTCCTTTATTTGAAATTTAAAAGAAATTCTCAGCCCTTCAATAGTTATTAAAAGTGAAGTTACAGTGAAAACAATCTTGTGTGTGAGAGATTCGCGCATAATTCTCGACAATTGAATTTAACGATGTTACGCATGCTGAATCGCATTAGGCTCGCGCGAGGAAAATTAAGTCCGCAGTTTCCGCACATGTGCGATCATATATATATTATACGTGGGCGGGTACATCAAAGACCGCCAATGTGGGACTTCCATTAAGAGCAATGCCGTTACCGTGTAACAACGTCCGCTATCGGAAATGCGCGCGCGCGCTGTTACACGATTTCTCTCACGCGGAAACTTTGCACGACAAACCACAAGAGTTTATGTCATCGATGCTGCCCGCGGCGGAATAATGTAGGCGGGAGTAATTAACCTCATTGAAAGTTTTAGGTTTGGGATATATCGATATAATCAGTAAATTGCTCTTGTCAATTTAAATTATATATTCTTCAGTTCAAATTCTCTATCCTCATAATACTTCATCTTAGAAAGAATGTATTTTCGGGATTCCTTAATTTGATAAGTCATTTTTATAAGATTTTTCATCAGAAGAAGAATGCCGTGAATCACAATGCGTTATGATCCATAGATATCGAAATATCAATTTTTTTAAAAGTCGCAATAACAGCAATACTCTCTTTTGTCACAACAATTGATGGTAAGATATGTACATTTAAGAAAGAATATATTTGATAGAACAATTTGTGTAATGTGTATGTTATGTGTGTATTATAAAGTGAAAGTGTGGGCGGGAGAGAGGGGCTCCTCTGCATTCTCACCCCGAAAAAATTCTAACTTAACTCAAATCCATTTTTAATTAAATTAAAATTAGATTTGTCATATTACAAAATTTGATGAAAAATCTCTATTAAAGAAATCTCTTGTCAAAAATTTTTTAATTTTAATATATATATTTTTTAAAAAAATCAAAATTTTGAAATATCAATATCTCAAAAATTATTGATCGTAGCGCATCGTAGTTTACGACATTCTTTTTCTCGGTAAAAAATCTATCAAACACATTATCAGATTAAGGAGTCCCGGAAATAACATTCTCTCCTTCATCTTGTCACGCAATACAAGTCTCTCCCTCCTCTCTCTCTCTCTCTCTCTCTCTCTCTCTCTCTCTCTCTCTCTCTCTCTCTCTCTCTCTCTCTCTCTCTCTCCCCCCTTCCCCTGATCTTTTTTCTCTCTTCTCTTATCCCCTCTCCCTTCCCCTCCCTCTTTCTTTCTCTTTAATTATATCCGAAAAATATGTAACATGATTATATTTATACGAAAAATATTCGCGGACAAACGTTGTAGGAATTTCCCGAAATTTGTTCCATCGGGTTCCGTCGCTCGCGTCATATTTTCCGGTAACAGCTGGAACTCGACGACGATCTTCCGGCAAAGTTCGCAAGTAGACGGGTTAGCTAGCACGAAGTTGGCCGTTTCCCTTCTTATCGCACGGCAACGATAAGTTTCAGTTAGGTCAGCGGGGGATAATCCGTGGTGGAGTACATATATATATATATATACATACACACATACATACATACATACATACACAAATGTGTGTATACATATATGTATATACGATAGATATGTACATGTAACGCGACGCGGTGGTCGTATAACATAAGATTCGGAATGGCGGGCAACGTTGCATGCGCGACATAAATCATTAAGTTAGTGGTTCCTCGCATATCTGGTCGCTTTACGAGGGCGCAGCGACGCCGACGCGTCGCTCCTTTTACGTTGCTCCTTTTGCGAAGCCAGAGAGAGAGAGAGAGAGCTTTGCCGGACCGCATTCCGTTTCTATTTTTACGTCGTTAGCCGCGAGCGAGTCCGATATCGCGACTTAGTGCACCGTTCCATTATGCTTTGCGCGAAATTTATTATGCCCTCGCCGTATCTCGCCGCTGCGTGCCGGAAGACCGGAAGAGCCCGATAGCGAGATGACCCGGAGAATCAATGACCGAAGGTATACGGGTGTTTGTAAAGCATGCGGCTAAATTTCTATAATATTTCGAGAAGATCGAGTAAATAAAAAATATGAAGGGGAAAAAATATATATTCTTGTGAATTCTTATTTTTTATTTACTCGATCTTCTCGAAATACTATAGAAATTTAGCCGCATGCTTTACAAACACCCGTATACCTTCGGCCATTGATATATATATGTGTGTATTTCTTCCTCGTTGTGCAAAAGTTTGCAGACAATTTATGAGAAAAATTATCCCTCTCAATTAAATTGGAAGAAGTATAATTCAGAACAATTTTGATATAAAAATTCGTAATTATATTAGAATACTTCATTTATGTATTGTGTGAATATAATTAATATACATATATTTCTAATATACATATTTCTAATTTTAAAGATGTGATTAAATAAAAACTAGATTAAATAAAAAGAAAACTTTCTTTATTTTGAAGAATATTTCTAAATTCAAAAGAGAGAGTTACTATAGTATATTATTTTTATAATATTTCACTAAATTTCTATAATATTTTGAGGAGGTTGAGTAAATAAAAAAAAAAAGAATTCAAAAATATATTTTTCACAACTTTGTATATTTTTTCCTCACCGTTAAGTTTGTATCTTATGGAAAAATTATATTTTCTGTTAATCTATTCTTATGTAAGTAAATTGAAAGAAGTATAACTCAGAATAATTTGATACAAATTTTTGATATACAACAATTTTGATACAAAAAAATCGTAATTATATTAAGAATTAAATATTATTTATATATTGAATATATATAATATACACATTTCTAATTTTAAAGCGATTAAATAAAAACTAGATTAAATAAAGAGAAAACTTTCTTTATTTTTGAGGATGTCTTTCTAAATCTAGAGGAGAGAGAGAAAGAATTATTATAATATATTAACTTTACGAACATATTATAAAATATTATTCTCTCTAAGTGCCAAAAATTCAGATAATATATATATATATATATATATATATATATATATATAAAAGGCAACAATCTTTATAGATATTTAATGCATCCTGCAATAATAATATAATAAGATGTAGTAATAAGATGCAATAATAAGATTGAGGGATATTGAATATCGAATGCAGATGTCGATATCACTGTTATCGATCATTATTATCGTGGATACTAGATCCATCTAGTTCTGTATCAATTATTATCGCACAAGTTCTAACAATAAATAAAAGTTCATTTATATTAACAAGTCGATGTGTCTTTAGTATACACCTTTGAAATACATAGAATAGATCAAAAGATGAACTATGCTAACAAATCTAATGTAATACTCTAAAGCCGTTTTAAAAAATAATCTAATACATTCTCTCTGTCTCTCTCTGGCTTTGATATATCGGCTAAATTGCATGTTAAAGCAATCTAATTCATTTTCGGCGTTCAATAACCGATATTGCATTCTCAATAACTCGATCACTATTCATGAAGATTTGTACTCGATACTCGAATCCATCATGTTGAAATTATACAATTGATAGATGAAATTGGATTGATAATTCCAATTAGAGATTTATTTTTATCGACGAGAGCACATAGTTGTCTCATTATGCTATATTATATTATATTAATAGGAGATGCTGTTTAGACGCGGAATCGCGAATTTTACAACGTGTCCTCAGCGTGTCGTACAGATCGAGTGGGCGTAACGGCAATGTCGTGTTAATTAGGACCTGGTACATTCTCACTCTCAAACACCACTAGCGAGTGTTGGTTAATTCCACTTTGGTTGTTTGCCGAGTCCCTGTCTTCGCCGTAATAAACATGTATCAAGGCCACACTATGCCGCGAAAATCATTGGAACTTGAACGTTTTCATATTATTATCGGAGCAACATGATATATTATTTTATTTTTAATACACTTGCATATAAGAAAATAAAAATTATAATTTTACATTTATTTTTAATAATTAGTCTTGTGATATGATCTATATTATCTATCTAAAGACGCAATATATTGATCAATTTAAAAACTATGAAACTACTTATTATAAAACAATGAATAAATTTCTTTTTTAAATAAACATTAATGTATTAGATACTATATATGTTTTAATTTACCGTAAAAAATGTAACAAAAATAAATATAAGATTTAATATTTTTCCGAGTGTAAAAATAATATCTATATGTTTAAACTTTCTAATTAAAATACGCCTTAGTATGTACAACAGAGAGTACTTAAGAAATGATTTAAAATTATATAATCTTCACTTAAAGTTTTATTTTATTGTACAATTGCGAGAAAACTATGAGATTGTACTGTTTGTTCTTGTTTCTAAATCAATACACAGAAAATTTGTATCAAGGCGCTGTGTGCCTCAGCTAGTTAGATACCGGTTACGTAACGTTACATATGCATTTTACGGGATTAACAAGTTACACAAGTGAATTGTTCGACGGCACTGCGTTCCGTTAAATTATTCCGTAGCATTCTGCTGCCATTATTCCTAAGCCAGTTAATCCAGCATCCGTTTCGTCAGGACCATTGCGTTCACTAAATTTTTCACTCTCGCCAAATAGAAGTAAATTTCTACTATATAATGATGATACTATATAATGAATGCGCACAATAGAGAAAATATTAGGAATAGGAATTATTTTAAAATAATAAAATCGAAAAAACTTTGATATAAAAATATAAATTTAAGTATAAAGGACTAGTAAGGGTTAATAAACTAGTAAGAGGCCTTTATACCCGAATTTGTATTTTTATATCAGAGTTTTTTTGATTTTATTATTTTAAAATAATTCTTATTCCTAATATTTAATTCTTATTCCTAATATTTAATATTTATTCCTAATATTTTCTCTATTGTGCACAGGGCCTTAGAGTTTGAGCGACTAACCTAACTTAACCTAACTTAACCTATTTGTAAAAGATTCTTTACAATAAAAAGTACTTACAAGTATTATTTCGAACCTTGTAGATACTCAATCCAAAATTCGAATATAACTGCTAGATTTAATTCACAAGTATAATATATGAAATATTATTTCTTATAAAAGTAATCCTTATGAGTAATTTAATCTTATGAGTAAATGAAACTTGATTATTATATCCGACTCGGATTTTTAAGTACATATTGACCATGATCCATAGTATCGCTTACGCTTACATCAAAATACAAACTCGATTGAGTTTTTCAAACATTTCCTATTTCAAAAATGCGTCGGAAAGGCGAAAACAAACGAAGGGCAATGGCGCCGCATGTCGAAGCGATTCCGTATAGACTTCCATGGTTGGTTGCTCGCCGATTGTAGCGAAATACCGCGCATTGTAACGTGCGAACCACGAGTATACGTGTGTACGTATGTACGTACACACACACGTATACACACATAGGAGTGCAGTTACGCGACGCAAGGTCGTCGTCATCATCATGCAGTCGGGGGGTTAGGTGAACCGTTCGGGCCGGCGAGGATGTCGTGTTAATTACTCTACAGCCCGCTTCGTCGCCTCCCAACACGAGGAAACGGCCACGATGGCCCCGCGCTTGAAAACCCGTTAATCCACTCGCTCATTGTTGCCGGTGCCGCGCGTTCGCCGGCATTCAAGCGCCTTGCTAATCCGCAAAAGTCGCGAACAAGGACGAAGGTTCGAGGACGACTGCAAAATACATTTACGGTCAATGTTAACACTCGACTACTCATGATCAATCCGGTTAACCATGCTCAACTTGGAGAGGATAATGGCGCTTAAAAGTGACAATCTTTGAACTAATAATTTTGATAGTGATTATTTCTCTTCAAAAAAGAGACTTTTTCGGGACAAATTGCTTAACCGATTGGAGTCAATCTTTTGTGCTTAAAATAATTAAATATATACATATATACGATAGATTTAAAATGTGATATAGTAGCAAATGAAAAAAATATAATAGAATAGAATAAAAAAAGCTTTTATTTGGTTCCCAAGGATGTTTGAACGAATTTAGGGTATTTTGAGAATACTAAATCCAAAAATGACAACAGTTTTGCCTAATTGGCTCTAGTTTGTGAGATAATGGATACTCAAATTATGATTTTATCCCAATATGACCTGTAACTCCTGACATATGCATATGCAATAGGCATATGCGACAGGGTTTGGTCTGTCTTTTTATTCTTTAACAATATTTTTATCTAAGGTAAAGAACAGGCTAATTAAGAGCCGAGCGCGGTAAGAAAGGCGCAAATATTCGATTATACTAAATCACAGTATAGAGTGGACTGACCACATGTCAGTCGTGCTTTGCCCTTGTGACTCTCGACTGTGATTTAGTTCTGATAAGATGCTGAAGATGGTCCAAATCCATGGACCGAAACGTACTAAATAAATCTATACTAATCGAAATATTTGCGCCTTTCTTACCGCGCTCGGCTCTTAATTAGCCTGTTCTTTACCTTACATATAGTTTTACTATTAGAGCCTTTTTTCTATATTTTTTAATATTTTTATCTCCTAACGTAATTCTGACGATCCACATAAAAACAAATCGTACAAACAGCATTTTTCTATGCATTAATGGTGATTATCTGAATTAGCTTATTTTGTTATAATGTTATTATACTGAATACAACGTTATTAGACATTTTATATATAAATATATTTTTGTATGATTTGAAACAGTTTTCATATGATTTGGGGATAAGCTACGCCTGACCATTACATTTTTTGTACTTTTTAAGTTTTTCATGGGGTACACATTATCTAAAAAAAAGAGCCAATCTAAGAAAACGAGTGCCATATTCTTTCACTGGTTTTCTTAGATTGACTCTTTTTTGAGATAATGTGTGCCCCATGAAAAACTTAAAAAGTACAAAAAATCAGCGACACAAAGTTACCCTAAAATCAATCTAATACAATTGGTAATAAAATCAGTGTTGACCAATATAATTGATTGATAAAAAAATGTATTAAAAATGAAGATTAAATGGTTTAGCAGTTAAATGTTTTTATTACTTTAAGATTGATTTTCTCGAATGTTTTCAAAGGAAATTATATTAGACCACTGTTGCGTTGAAACTTCTCCAATTGTTAAAGATTAATGACGCGTGTGTCTTCGTGCGCAAGAAGGACGAGAAGAGGAGAAATCGTTAAACGCGGTGTTACAAGATAAGCTCGACAGGCACGGATATACCAAACTCGGCTATAAATTCAACGAACCATTAATTTTCGGGGTGCCTTCACGCTCGAATATGCTTCGAATCTGGAATGTAAATCTCGACAATTTCTGTCTTCGCGGATTTCGCTCATACGAGACTTTTTGTGTGCGCGTTCGGGTCGTTCCACCCTATGCTGTGTGTATGTAACTATCTGTCTGCGAAAAGTGTGGCCGCGCATATATACTTTCCGGGCACGTATCCGCGGAACGACGACGCACGGAATGGTAATACGACTTACATATAATGTTTCGATCTTACCTGGGGGAAATAACGGAAAATATTTCCGATTACCGGGTGTCGTCCCTTTTACAGCACTTTATCGCGTTTTATCGATTTTTGATCTTCAAAAGAGTCAAATTGTACGTCGCGAATACGATATTATCTGTGTCGTTCCTGCGTTGAATTTGTAATTGGAAATAAAAGTTCACAATCGCAAACGAAAAAAAAAAACACGTTATTGAGTTTGCTATGTTTGCTATTGGAACTAATAAGCAAGCGATGAACTGAAAAAAATTGTATTCTCATTTTAAGAATTTCCTACTTATTTTTACAATACTTTGTTTTAAAATAGGCGCCAAAAGGATTCTCTTATCTTAAGAGGGGAATCCCCTAAAGATTAGAGATTAGATCAGATAATTATATTTATTATATATATTATATATATATATAATATATATAAATATATATATATATATAAAATAATTATATATATAAAATAACATTTATAAAAATGTAGACAAAATGGGATTTGTTTTTATATACATTAAAAGAAATGTATATTATTTTATAACACACAGGCAAAGAAAAATCTAAAGAAAGCATATAGATATACACTCGTCAACAAAATTAACGCATATGTATTTTAAGTCAAAATTTCGCATAATTTCAAATAAGCATAACTCCGCTAAAAATAATCGGATTTGAAACATTTTTTTTTTACTGTCAAGCTTGAAGTCTCTACTTTAAAAACCATTCGTCAGATTTTTAATTTATCCTCCTCCCCCGTACGTCACTGCTTCAAAAGTAAGGACGTGTTTTGTCTCTAAAAAATTGCGTACTTTGACGCACTCCACGGGGTGGAATAAATTTTTTTCGCAAATCTTATCATAACTATCGTAAAATGTAGACTTTTTACTACAAATTTTAAAAAAAAGTAAAGTTCGTACGATTTTTTTTCGCGGAGTTATTACATATGAAAGTTACCCATACATTTTTTCCATTTACCGCCAGCATTAGTATTACCCGACACGCACCACGAGGTTGCTGGTTGGATTTGGCGCATAGTGTGTGTGTGTGTATGCGCCCACGCGTGCGTGCGTGCGTATAAATTTGGGCTCAAATTCCTCAAACAACAATTAGAGCATGCATTAATATGCGTAAACATATAGAAGAAGTAATCTGAAGACGAGGCGGAAACACACAATTTTGAATGAGAACATTCCTACATTTCCCTCTCCTAATCATACGCACGCACGCACGCACACATACACACACACACACACACACACACACACACACACATACAGCAGAGAGGGTTTGGAGTCATTAAATGGAAAAAATGTATGGGTAACTTTCATATGTAATAACTCCGCGAAAAAAAATCGTACGAACTTTGCTTTTTTTTTTAATTTGTAGTAAAAAGTTCACATTTTACGATAGTTTTGATAAGATTTGCGAAAAAAATTGATTCCACCCCGTGGAGTGCGTCAAAGTACGCAATTTTTTAGAGACAAAACACGTCCTTACTTTTAAAGCAGTGGCGTACGGGGGGAGAGGATAAATTAAAAATCTGACGAATGGTTTTTAAAGTAGAGACTTCAAGCTTGACAGTGAAAAAAAATTTTTTCAAATACGATCATTTTTAGCGGAGTTATGCTTATTTGAAATTATGCAAAATTTTGACTTAAAATACATATGCGTTAATTTTGTTGACGAGTGTATTAGTAGAATATAGACCGAACATAAAACACGAGATCTGTGTTCTAACGATTAAATTAGGTTATGTTTACATTAAGTTATATTTACTTGTGAACAATTCTCTTGAATTGCTCAAGTCTTTTTTTTTAGTCATTTATTAACTTCACCCATTCTTCTAATAAATTAAAACTTTAGTGACAAACACTATACTGCATAAAATCATGTAATCATTTGTATGTTAACAAAGAATATTCTTAGTTTTAAAGAATGTTCTAGAAACACATAAGAAAATTTGTTAAGAAAGATTTTATAGTATACAGTTTTCTAGAATACAATTCTAGAATACAATTCTAGAATACTTTAAGAATACAATTTTTTCGTGATATTTTATTTTATTTCGCGAATAAGAGATACGTACGTATTATAACTAATAATTTATATTCAATTCTATCCAATCCTTTCTTTTTTGTTAATATATTATATTTAATTATTTTTAATCAAATTGAATGTTGGCGCATCAAGCCTTTCCTTCGTAATTCTTTGTAACGGGGTAGAAAGAGAAGGGGATTCCACACATACACACACACACACACACAATCTCATAGAAAAATACCACCAACTTACGACGATCTCTTCCTCATCGACAATAAATTCAAAGTCCTTCCGATAATTGCAGCGCATCGCGATCGAAAGTTTCCGGAGCGCGACGGGGCTTTAATCGGTACTTAAAGTAGGAAGTCCGGAAAGAGGAGGAAAAGAGCTCCTGGCGAATGAAATCTCTTTTTCTGGTCCGCGGGAAATTATATACTATACCTTTATTTATCGGCTAATGACAGTTGCCGTCTTCCCAACCGGAACTTCTCTTCCGCGAACTTCCCGACTTGCTTTTATAACAATAAAAGAGGACGATGCTTTTCCCAATATCGATAAATCATTCCGGATAACATAAATCTGAAGGAATGTTGACATTAACCGTTCCGGAGATGTATAACGATTGGCGAAATCCCCATAGATTGCATATACGTTGCAGTGTGTTATTGGTTCACCTGTCACTTATCGCTCAAAAAATGATTCATATTATATATCGCAATATATTTTTTTACAAACATATAATAACACCAATCTACAGCCAAAAATTATTTTAAATTAGACAAAATGTTTCTTATAGATTTTTGAGCGCTGAAAATGATGCCACAAACCAAATTTCACTAACACATCAGCATATTTCCAAAATAATTGAGATTTAATGTGTAAAAAATTGCTTTGGTTGTTCTTCCGAAAGTGACCCATCGATTTGAGCATCATCCTTATAGGATCTTAAAAAGTGATCAAAAACAAACAGAACAAAAATAATTTTGGCCGCGGCAAGTTTCGTGTTAATTTTTTTTCATATGTATTAAAATTTATCCTCCTGCGGGGGGCGGAATCCACTGCGTCCACGCATACACTTTTCCACGCAAAGCGAGGTTCCACATGGATTGGCAACTTTCCACGCGAAGCGAGGTTCAACCCGAACCTATATGTCTAGTTTTTTGGTAGTGGAGCCACTCGCAGGGGGGCGGAACCCACTGTGTCCACGCATACATTTTTCCACGCGAAGCGAGGTTCCACATGGGTTTGCAACCTTCTACGCGAAGCGAGGTTCAACTCAAATCTATGTATGTAGTACATTTTATATATTTTTTGTACGAAACTTACCGTGGCCAAAATTATTTTTTTTCTGTTTGTTTTTGATCACTTTTTAAGTTCCTACAAGGAGGATGCTCAATTTGATGGGTCACATTCGGAAGAATATCCATTGCTTTTTTGCGATATGAGATTTTTTTGTAAAAAAAGTTAACGTTATCTAGGAAGTCTGATCAGATATCATGAATATATTGTTCATCCTCTATAAAATGCATTTTATTTATTTATATCTTACTTTTTAGCTATGTTATAAAAGATTAAAATTGCATGGGAATTATCTCTTATATGGAAATGCTCCTGAGGAAAAAAAGTTTTTTTTGGGGGAAAAAAATTATTTTTTCCAAAATTGATTTTATCATTATTTGTTCTCCTTTGATCATACAACTTTTGTCTAGAACATTTTTCGAAAATGCATTTGTTTCGAAAAATTCAAGATGGGCAATTAAAATGAGACCTATATATAAATATACATTTAGAGGAATCTACCACAATACTTATACTGTGTATGTGTATCAATAGTTCTAAACTACAAATTATGAGTATAATTATATGACTTTTTATCATTATAGGCGGAATATTTGCTATCTCAGCAAAACTTTGGCCAGTATTATGAGCTCGCATCTATCTCTAGATGTACCTCTAAAGTTAGATGCGCCTCTAAAGTTAGAGGCGCAGATAAATGTATGTACATCTAAAATCAATCATATTTTTACCGCACATTTAGAACTTACATCTATCTCTTAGATGTGCCTCTAAAGTTAGAGGCGCAAATAAATGTACCCAAGGGCACATTTATCGAGAGTAGCATAAATGTGCTATAAATGTGATACAGAATAGGTTTTTTAGGCGATTGCCTTTAGATGCACCGCTAAATGTGCGCTCATAATACCGTCACATTTATCGTGGTGCATTTAGAGGCACATTTAGAGATAGATGCGAGCTCGTAATACGGACCTCTCTAACTTTAGAGACAACTCTAACTTTAGAGGTATGTACATCTAGAGATAGATGTAAGCTCATAATACGGGCCTCTCTAGTTTTAGAGGCACCTCTAATTTTAGAGGTACATCTAGAGATAGATGTGAGCTCATAATACGGGCCTTTGTATTTAAATTCTTCTTATTTAACATGACTAAAAAATAAGATATCGAAATAAAAAAAAATGCATTTTTTTCAGGAATGAACAATACATTTATGACTTCTGATCAAAATTTCAAACGTTGACCTTTTTTACAAAAAAAAATTAAATATCGCAGAAAAGCCTATTTTTGCATATTAACTTCAATTATTTCGGAAACCTAACGTGCTGGTGAAAATCGGCTTGCGGCATTATTTTCAGCATCCAAAAATATATAAGAAATATCTTTCTGGTCCAAATAATGAAGAAAAAATATTTTTTTTGTAAACTAGTGTAAGTATAATCTTCTTTTCTTATTATTTCTTTATATGAAAATAAACCTGCGGAAAAGTCTACGTGTGATAAAAATGTAATAAAAATATGTCAACCATGCTGACGTTGATTATATATATGATAGCAGAGTTTATCAAGTGCACAGTTCTCTCCAGGGCTATAAGGAATATTTATATGTCACGTAATCATATAACGTATTCTCTTTTTCCCCAAAATGACATTCCTAGGTTTGATGTTCTCTTTGAAAACATCTCAGTGAAAACTGCACCAACACAACATAACGATTCCGCAGAGTTCGCAGATTTAATAAAACGTCGACAAAAGTTCCATACCTGCACCAGTACAAGTATTGATGCATCAAGTATGACTCGTCCCCGTCATAACGTGTATGCCACGTGGCTCGTAAATTTTAAGCGAGCGTCTCTGATCCAGCACCAACGTCCATGACGATAGTAGAAATATATAGTTCGATATAAGAAATGACATAAAGTTTATTCCTTCCTTTTTATAATACTCTGAGAGAAAAGTTCCTTAGATGAATATATGCATACAACATAATATATAGTTGAGAAGATATGTATTTTCAGAAAAAAATAGAAGCTTATCTGTTGCATGAGTAAGAAGAACGATTAAAATGATAGATGAATAAATAAATAAAAGAAGTACATGTGGAAAAGTTCGTATTACTTAAAGATTAAATAATAAAATATTCGTCGTTTGTTTCGAAAATGAAATAGAGCAAATTAAAATGACATGTAGAACATATGTTCTATAATAACTACAGCATGCATATATTATGATAGAAAGAGTGACGCCTATAGAAAATCCCCTTTTTCATGAGAAATAAAAAAATGTCAGATTAAAACTAATTTTTTACTGATTACTGATATACATATTTTCATCTTGTTATCATGAATCATTTTGGATCAATAAAGTAATAAAAGTTGATTATTTCATAACTAAAATCTATTAAATTCAATTGTAGATGACAATAAGGAAATTGGCAGCAAAAAGAGATTTTTAAGGGCCATTTTGAGCGTCACTCTTTCAAAGCCGATTCTTCTCGCCTTTTACAAAATAAATGATTCATATATGCGCACTTCAATTTCCACTTGTACATTTCGAGGATAATAATTTCCTGAAACTTCAATTAATATTCCCCTTCCGATCGAATGAAGACTGACAAGTGAATTACTTTTTTCTTTTCATCTGCATCGACAACTGAATTATTTCTTCCCGTTCGTCGACCGAAAACAATCGACGAGGGAGAGGTGCAAGGAATCAAAGAAATTCAAAAAAAGAAAGGTTTTCGCACTTCAGCAGGAATTATCTCCTCTGCGAGAAGATACTCCCGTCTTTCGTAAATATATATACCGGGTGAAATTATCGCCGCGACGCCAAGTATTACATTTAAATTAGAATCGTAGCATGCAAGTAGCACCGGTTTAACGTACCGAAAAATTGAAATGGATTATTTGGGTTAACTAACTGTTCACCAGCACGCTTCGGAAATTTAAAAGCTCTTTGAAGATTGATCGACTCATTTTACACGAGAAATTGCGCGAATTGATCGAAATATTTTAATTTCAGTATCCGGAGGACAACCTAACCTAATCTAGTACTCTGCGTTGATACCACTGCTT